>NW_007245658.1:173059-281539 GCF_000164805.1 Carlito syrichta | reverse complement strand
GGCTGCATAATATTCCATTGTGTATATGTACCACATTTTTTTTATCCAGTCCAGCTTCGAAGGGCAGCATGGTTGGTTCCATGTTTTTGCTATTGTGAAAAGAGCTACAACAAACACACGTGTAGGTATCTTTTTTGTAGAATGATTTGAATTCCTCCAGGTATATTCCCAACAGGGGAATTGCTGGGTCATAAGGAAGGTCAATTTCTAGTTCTTTCGGAAATTGCCACACTGTCTTCCAAAGAGGTTGTATAACAAACAGCCCTATTAAAGAGTGGGCAAAAGACATAATCTCTCATTTACCGATGAGGAAACTGAGACCAGAAGGAAGTGGGTGACCTGCAATTGCCACTCAGTTGGTCAGTGACAGAGCCAAGCCTTACAGCCAGGCAGTGGACTGCACAGCTCCTGGTTCATCCAAGTGATCATGGTTCCACATGACAAGCTGGCTGTGGCAGCCAGCACAGATACTGCTATCCAAGACAAGCTTGCATCATCAAGACACCGGAGGGACCCAGTGTGGTGCCTCAGCCTGTCATCCCAGCACTTTGGGAGCCTGAGACAAGATGAAGGCCTGAGTCTGGGGGTTCAAGACCAGCCTGGACAACTTAGTGAGACCTCATATCTACAATAAATCACAAAAAGTTAGCCAGACATGGTGCGTCTGCAGTTCCAGCTACTTGGAAGGCTGAGGAGGAAGAATTGTCTTGAGACCAGCAGGTCGAGGCAGCAGTGACTGTGAACATGCATCTGCCCTCCAGCCTGGGCAACAAAGAATGAGACTCCAACTCAAAAAAAAAAAAAAGACGCTAGAGGACAGAGGACACTCTTCTCACTGCTCAGTGACCAAAGACTGCCTCTCCTGAGCGTTCATGATGAATATTTGCCATCAAGGAAAAAAAGTGGGGTGAGATAATTTGAACAAAGTGAAGTCTAACCCTGCATTCCATATGAGACACACCTAAAACAGTTAGATTGAGAGTGTTTAAAAATAAAAGGATGGACAAAGGTATGCCAGGCAAAATGTAAAGTAAAAGAAGATAGGAGTCATGGTGTTAATGTCTGCTGAGGCAGAATTGTGACCAATAAACGTTAAAAAGAAAAAGGAACATCTTGTAATGATGTTAACAGCTATGTTCGCTATGAAGATACGTTCTATGTATTCAGTATATGTAGATAAACTCAATTCATTAAGTAAAAACTACAGATGTGGATAAAGTAAGAGGCCAACTTTGGGGAGAGGTCAGTGTGGACACGTGCAGGGACTCCTTTGCCACCTTTCATTGTATTCACTTCCTCTGACTTTGATGAATGAATAAAATAACAAACTTCTATTGCCTCTTCCCTTCACTTCTCCCTTTCTTCTCTCCCAACCTCAGAAGTGGCTGATGAGGGTAATTGGGTGTGTTAGGGCATGTGTGGGGGAGAGGCTGGGGATCACTGCTTAATTTTTTCTTTAAATCCCTTCCTGAACTGTTCTGAAACATTTTCTTGTTATTGTCCTAACAAAGCATCTGTGATTTATTTTTTAGAATAATTTCTCTGTTGTCAAACTACTCTGAAATTTCATTTTCTCTGAGGGCCATCTATTCGATTTTGGAAAGAGTCCGCTCAACATTGTTCTGATGATTTAGAGGCCACTGTAAAGGTGGTTCTGAGGATGTAAAGACCACTCACGCATGGTGTGGAAAACTTACAGATGAGATATGTGGGATCATTGCATGTTTTCTCTTCAGGTAGTATTTCTCTCCATGTCTGACTTCTTGGCAGATGCCATGAGTACTTGTAAAGACGTATCTATGTTAGGGACCCCGATGAGCATTTTTCTGAGAAGGAAAATAGGATCAAAATAGTTTTAGAAGTCACATCCGTGCTAATCTGTGTCTCGGTGTTTTCTGAGTCAGCCATGGAAGCATCTCATCCATGATTTCCTCCCTAGAAGTCATTTTGCTTCTCTCAGAGCACTTCCACAGTCAGCACCTTGGGGTCCACAGGATCTGGATAGCATCACAGCATCTGGAGCCTTCTGCCAATTCATCTCTGTCTGTTTCATCTCGGTGCCCAGGTGTTTAGCCACATGGCAGCCAACCTATCAATGCACACACTTAGCGGCTGGGCAAGTCAGCGGCTCTCCAGTTAAAACAAGGAAGTGAGGAAAATAACCTAATGATTCACATCTTAGGAAACCTCTTGCTGCTTTCAAAACTATAATCTATAGGCACATAAACGTTCCATCTCATAAGCCATTCAGCTCCTGCAGAATGATGACTTGCTTATGAAATGGCCCGTGTAGGCTGTGACCATGGCCGTCATTTTAGTCTGCACTCAGTACTAGAGCAGCAAGTGTTATCAGACGTAGAATTAAAAAATAATGGACTTAGCGCTTTGAATCAGAGAGAGCCTGTTCTTATAGATTATTCCTTAGCTGTTGACAAGAGTGATGAATGGTGGTTGACAATTTCAAGCACAGTTATAACACTAAGTTGAGAGGAAAATGTAGCATTCTTGTTATTATCTCTAGATTGAGCACATCTATAAAAGGCTACAACCTTAACACATCAAATGCTCATTTCTTGCATTAGTATTCTAAAAATTGCAAGGAATATATTTCCTTTCCTTGCCTCTTATTAGCATCTTTGCCTTGATCAAGACATATAATTTTGGGAGTCAATGGCTTTAAACTGTATTCAAAGCATGAGGCAAGGGAAAGAGGAAAAATGCAACTAAGGACAGGGCGCACAGCAACACCAACACTTACAATCTTATTGAAAATAAGAAGTCAGCAAAGAAAACCTAGTAGGACAACCAACGAGTTCAAGGGGAATTTAAGATGGTGTAGTGGCAAGGAGACCAGAGGGGAATGTATTCAAAAAGGTTCATTTGACAAGTACATTCACAATACATTGGCTGAGCACCTTCTATGTGCTGGAGATTCCATAATGAACAAAATGAACACCATCTCTGCCTTCATGAAGCTTATTTTAAAGCAGAGAGATGAATGATACAGAACAAGGTTATCTTAAACGTGAAGAAAATAAAGCAGAAAGAAATAACGGGCAAGGGAAATAAGGATTTTAGTGTTAGAAACTCACACACGACAAAGGAAGAAATGGGTTCATTCAATTTGGAAGTTGTAGGAAAAATAGTTGGGGAAGGCATTTTTCATGGGAGAACTGAGGCACAGACAGGTAAAGTGAGTTGAAGAGGTGACAAAAGTCAGAAATTGGACAGCTACCTAGACAACTTCTTGTGAATGATGGTTTCTTAGGCCAGGCAGAGACAGGCAGGAGAGCAGCATAGGGTGTAGGGTGGGCAAAGGCACTTTACTTGTGCACGTCAGCAACGTTTTTGCAACCTTCACAGGGAAACACACCTATAAATGTCTCTAATTTTCTCTCCTATCCTCTCCCCACCCCTGTCTTCAGCTGCACGGTGTCACCTCCCTCCCCAAGCCTCAGAGAAGCGCCTGTGTCTATCAGTCTCATCCCTGGTCTTCTGCAGACCTAGAGCCTGGACTGAGAGGTCAAGGAAAGAGAAGGTCTCAGTGAAGAGTCAAGTCAGCCCCCAGAATATAGCAACAAAGAGGATGGAGAGAGGGTGTGAGTCAGGGAAGGAGGGGGCGATTGTACGTATTTGTTTGGTGGGGTGCAGGGGCCTGCCATTTGAGAAAAAACAGACACCAGAGAGATGAGAAAGGCAAGGACAGAAGTGTTTCTAAGGGCAATGCCCGAGATCCATTGTATTTAGTAGTTTTCAAGAGGTCAAGATGGAATTCCACTTTTAACGACTTTGGTTTTTTGGCGTGTGAAACTGACTATTTTCAGTACAGGTGAGAGCCCACGACTCTGGCTTTTATCAAATTTACAAGTACAGGTGGTCATCATCATCTTACTGAGAAGGAAGAATGGGAGAAGGGTCCCTGAATGAGGGAGGTTCTTAGGGGCATGAGGGGTCGGGTCATCATGACCTCAGGGAAAAGACAGGAGCATCCTCAATGTGGATGGGGACCCAGAACTCACCTTCCACTTAGCTTTTCTGTGAGCACCATGGAGGAAATGTGACCCATGTCCTACATTTCCCGAGCCTCCTTTTCTTCTCTTCCAAACGTATTTTAAGAACAAGAGTGTGGCTCTTTTATTGTTATTTGCTATTAATCACAATTAATTCAGAAATCAGTATGACTTACAAAATGAACTTGTAATAAAAATGTTCTATGTACTCCAGAAATTTGAGTATATGATGGTTATACTTAACAACTAACTCAACTGACACCAAAAATCCCATTTCTGACTTTATCTCCCTGTGCAGTTTCTTCCAGTTCCTTATACAAGCCATTTAGCTCCCATTTCAGGAGAGGAAGGCTCTTGGACTGTGGTATATAAAACTTGAGAGGAAAATAGGATATTGCAGACCCCAGGAATATTCTTTTGAATGCTGAAAATTAAGTGATAGATTTACATCACCACAAACAATTATTGTTAACATTTATAAGCAATTTGTGACAACCTTAATGTCATGAGCAATGATTAAATTATAAAAATGTTCACACTTAAAGGTTATTTTAAAATTTCAAATGATTTTCAATGTATTTGTAAATCCAAACTTAATTCAAAATTTGGTTTAAATGGTTTCATATATGTAAGGGGTTATGCGTAAAAGAAAAAGAACAGAGTGAATTTCATAAATTTTATAATATTTGATTAAATTTTAGTTTAAGAATTTAATGAATTTTGAATTAAATAATTCCAATAAGTAATAGCAATATAATCAAATCTTAATAGTCTAGTACAAGTTCCCTGCCTTGTATATCATCTTACTGACAAATTTAAAATAAATCTGACTTTCTTCTGCTTCTCTTGAGTAAAATTAATTTTTTAATACTATTTTTGTCAGGTGTAAATTTTAAGAATTACTATAAAAAGAAATGGTGGTCTCCAACTCCATCCAATTTGCTGCGAGTCCATGATTTTGTTCTTCTTTATGGCTGGGTAATATCCCATTATGTATATATACCACATTTTCTTTATCCAGTCCACTTTCGATGGGCAGTAGGTTTGGTTTCATGTTTTTGCTGTTGTGAATAGTGTGGCAATAAACATGCAAGTGCAAGTGTCTTTTTGGTAGAATGATTTATGTTCTTCTGAGTATATTCCCAGGAGAGGTATTGCTGGATCATACAGAAGGTTAACTTTCGTCACTTTAGGAATCACTACATCACTTTCTACAGAGGTTAAACTAGCCTGCACTACCACCAATAGTGTAGAAGCGTTCCCTTTTCACTGCACCCTTACCAGCATCTATTGTTTTTTGACTTATTAATGATAGCCATCATTACCGGAGATAGGTTACATCTCACTGTAGTTTTCATTTGCAATTCTCAAATGACTAATGAGACTGAACAGTTTTCATGTGTCTGTTGGCAGCTTGTATGTCTTCTTTTGAGAAATGTTTCTTCATGTTCTTTGCCCACTTTTAACAGGGTAGTTTGTTTTTTTCCTTTCATTTCATTTGAGTTCCTTGTAGATTTTGAATGTTATGCCTTTATCATATGCATAGTTTGCAAATATTTTTCTTCTATTCTGTGGGTTGTGTCTTTGCACTCCAAGTGGTTTCTTTTGCTATGCAAAATATTTTAATTTTGATTAGGTTCCACTTGTCTATCTTAGCTTTTATGGAGACTTGGTCAATAATTTGTTGCCTACTCCAATATGCATAAGGGTGTTTCCCACATTTTCTTCACAGATTTCTTTCATATGAGGTCTTATGTTTATCTTTGATCCATTTGGAGTTGATTTTTGTATATGGTGATAGGTAGGGGTCCAGTTTCATTCTTCCGCATGTGGTAAGCCAGTTTTCCCAGCACCATTTGCTAAATATGGTTTCCTTTCCCCATGATTGTTATTGGTGGTTTTGTCAAAGATGAGTTGGCTGAGAGATTGTGTTTTTGTTTCCTGAATCCTTGTTCTGTTCCATTGGTCTATGTGCCTATTCTTGCACCAATACCAGGCTGTTTTAGTTACCATAATCTTGTAAAACAATTTAGAGCCTGGAAATGTGATACCATCCACTTTATTTCTTTTGCTGAGGATTGTTTTGGCTATTCATGCTTTTTTTTTTTAAATTTGAATTTTTATATTGTCGTTTCCAGGTCTGAGAAGAATGATGTTGGTAATCTGACGACTATTGCATCAAGTTGTTAGATTGCCTTGGGTAGGATGGACATCTTGACAATATTGATTTTTTTCAATCCATGAACAAGGAATGTATTTCCATTTGTGCCATGCTTGATTTCTTTGAGCGGTGTTTTATAGTTCTTGTTGTAAAGTTCTTTCACTTCTCTGGTTAGGTGGATGCCAAGGTATTTTATTTTTGTGTGGCTATTGTGAGTTGGATTTTGCTTTTTCTTTGGTTCTTGTGAATGGGAGTTTACTTTTTCTTTGGTTCTCTGCCTGCTTATTGCTGGTGTATAGAAATGCTACTGTCTTTTGCATGTTGATTTTGTTCTCTGAAACTTTACCAAAGTCATTTATCAATGCAAGGCAACTTGTGACAGACTCCTTTAGGGTTTCAAGGTATCGCATGATATTATTCTCAAAAAGGGATAACTTAACTTTCTCTTTTCCAATTTGGATACCCCCTATTTTCTTCTCTTGCTCAATTGCTCTGGCTAGAACTTGCAGCACTATGTTGAAAAGAAGGGGTGAGAGTTGGCATCCTTGTCTTGTTTTTGTTCTTAGTGGCAATGTTTCCAATTTCTGCCCATTGAGCACAATGCTGGATGTGAGTTTATCATAGATGGCTCTTACTGTTTCAAGGAATGTTCCTTCCATACCTAGGTGTTCAAGAGTTTTTATCAAGAAGGGATTTTTGTTGAGTGCTTTTTGGGAATCTAATGATATAATTATGTGGTCCTTGGTTTTACATCTGTTTGCTAATGTGCTGAATTACATTTATGGCCTTGCAAATGTTGAGTCAGCCCTGCATCCCAGAAATAAAGCCTACCTCATCATGGTGGATGATCTTTGAGATGTGTTATTGGATTTGATTTGCTAGAATCTTGTTGAGAATTTTTGCATCTGTGTTCATCAAGGAGATTGGCCTGAAATTCTCTTTTCTTGATGAGTTCTTTTGGTCAAGTTTGGGTATCAGTATGATGTTAGGTTCATAAAATGAGTTGGGGAAAATTCTATTATTTATTTATTTATTTTTTCTTTTGCCCTGCCAACACAAGGCTTCAAAAAATTAGTTGAAGGTTCTGAAGTTGTTCTTCTCCACGGAAGTCTTTAATAAAAGGCGAAAGATTTATACGATTTGAAGAAAAACTCTATTATTTTCAATCACTTGGAATACTTTCAATAAGATTGATATCAGCTCCTCCTTGTAAGTCTTGTAGAATACAACTGGGAAGCCATTGGAGTCTGAGACTTTTTTTGGTGGAGAGGATTCTTATGACTGAGTCAACTCCTGGATTGTTACTGGTCTGTTAAGAATATCCATTCTTCTTGTTTCAAGCTTAGGAGGTTGTGTGATTTCAAATGTGCTCCCTTTCCTCTAGGTTTTCTATTTTATTTGAATGCAGGTGTTCGTAGTAATCTTTAATAATCTTTGGAATTTCTTTAGCATCAGTTGTAACTTCACCTTTTGCATTTCTAATTGTGTTTATTTGAACTTTCTTTTTTAGTCAATCTGGCAAGAGGACATTTAATTTTCTTTATCTTTTCTTTTTTTTTCGAGTTGGAGTCTCACTCTGTCGCCCAGACTGGAATGCAGTGGCTGCTCCCGGTCACCACAGCCTCAACCTGCTGGGCTCCAGCAATCCTTCCACCTCAGTCTTCCTAATAGCCGGAATTACAGGCGTGCGCTACCACGCCCGGCTAATTTTTTGATTTATTGTAGAGATGAGGTCTTGCCAGCCCAGGCGGGTCTCGAACCCGCAGGCTCAGGCAATCCACTCACCTCAGCCTCCCAAAGGTGAAGGATTACAGGCTGAGCCACCAAGCCCGGCTTCTTTATCTTTTCAAAGAACTAGTGTTGTGTCTTGTTGATCTTTTCTGTGACAGCTTTGTCTTCTATGTCCTGCAATTGTGATTTTATCATGGATCTGGATTCTTCTGCTGAAGTTAGGATTTTGGTAGTCTTGCCTTTTTATCTTTTTTTTAATGTGATGTTAGGTTGTTTATTGTGAACTTTCTGTTTCTTTGATGTATGTGTGTGCAAAGCTATGCACTTCTCTCTTAACACAGCTTTTACGGGATTCCAGATTCTGATAAGATGTGTTTTTATTTTTGTTTCCAGTATTCTTTTTATTTTTGTGTTGATTATTGTGTTGATCCAGAAGTCATTCAGTTGTTTAGTGTCCCTGTCTGTGTATTTTGAGGGAGTCTCGTTGGTGGCAATATTTATTTTTATTCCACTGTGATCTGAGAAGATGCATGGTATTATTTCAATCTATTGAAATTTTTTCATGCTTGATTAATGTCCAAGAATGTGAGCAATCTTTGAGTATACTGCATGTGCTGAAGAGTGGAATAAATACTCTGTAGTTTTGGGATAAAGTGTTCTGTAGATGTCTATTAAGTCCATTTGATTAAGCACTAAGTTGAGGTTCCAGATCTCCCTGTTGATTTTTTGCAGTGGTGAGCTTTCTAAAGTTGTTAGTGGGATATTTAAGTCTCCAGCTATAATTGTGTGAGAGTCCATGTCCTCTCTTATTTTACTTATTACTTGTTTTGTAAAACCTGGTTCTCCTCTGTTTGGTGAATATGGCTAGGATGGAGATTTCTTGCTGGTTAATTGTCCTTCTGTGTCCTTTTAACTTCCAATGACTTGAAGGCAGCTTTGTTGGATATTAGAATACCTACTCCTGCCATCTTTTGTTTTCTGTTCACCAGAAAGATTATTTTCCAGCCTCCAACTTTGAGTCTGTGGGTGTACTTTGCAGTGAGGTGCGTTTCTTAGAGGCAAAGACTGTTGGATCAAACTTTTTCGTCCAGTCATAGTACTCTTAGGGGGTTCCTTTTGCTTCCTTTTAACTTTTTTTTTTTTTTTTGAGTTGGAGTCTCACTCTGTCGCCCAGACTGGAGTGCAGTGGCCGCTCCCAGCCACCACAACCTTGCCTGCTGGGCTCCGGTGATCCTTCCGCCTCTGCCTTCCAAGTAGCTGGAATTACAGGCATGCGCTACCACGCCTGGCTGATTTTTTGATTTATTGTAGAGATGAGGTCTCGCTGCCCAGGCGGGTCTCGAACCCGCGGGCTCAGGCAATCCACTCACCTCAGCCTCCCAAAGGTGTGGCATTACAGGCTGAGCCACCGAGCCCGGCTCCTTTTAACTTTTATATTTATATTTGGTGCTTTCATTTTTGTGGGTGCTCTGTGTTTGCCCGTACTTTTTTGTTGGGCATGTCCTTTCTTTCATTTTTTGTTCAACACCATTTTAAGTGTCTCCTGAAAGGCTGGTCTAGATGCACATATTTTTTATTTTCTTATAGATTGCATGTCTATGAAGGATTTTAATTCTCTATCACTGATGAAGCTTAGCTTGGCAGGGTAGGAAATATTGGGCTGGAATTGCTTACCTTTAAGAACATTAAAAATTGATCTTCAATTTCTTCTTGCTTGTAGTGTTTCAGAAAATAAGTCAGGAGTAATTCTGATTGGTATTACCCAGTAGGTAGTCTGACTTTTCTCTCTTGCTCCCTTTAAGAGTTCTTCTTTCATGCTTACTTTTTGGAAGTGGATTACTATATATCTTAGGGATGGCCCTTTCATGTGAGACTTGTGGGGGTTCTCTGAATTTCTTTTTTTTTTTTTTGAGTTGGAGTCTCACTCTGTCACCCAGACTGGAGTGCAGTGGCCGCTCCCGGCCACCGCAGCCTCGACCTGCTGGGCTCCGGCGATCCTTCCACCTCAGCCTTCCAAGTAGCCAGAATTACAGGCATGCATTACCATGCCCGGCTGATTTTTTGATTTATTGTAGAGATGAGGTCTCGCTGCCCAGGCAGGTCTCGAACCCGTGGGCTCAGGCAATCCACTCACCTCGGCCTCCCAAAGGCGTGGGATTACAGGCTGAGCCACCAAGCCCGGCTTGAATTTCTTGTACTTGAAAGGTTACATCTCTGGCAAGGTGAGGGAAGTTTTCCTGGATAACCTCATGAAATGCTTGCTCTATGGTGTTCTCCATTTCCCTTTCTGTTACAGGAATATCAATCATGCATAGATTTGACTTTTTGACATAGTCTCACATCTCTCAGAGGCTTTGCCCCTTCTTTTTAAGTTTTGTTGTTGCTGTTGTTGTTATGTTCTTGATAGATTGGGTTAATTCCATATTTTGGTCTTCAAGCTCTGAGAGTCTTTGCTTGGTTGATTCTGTTCCCTATGTGTGTTATTTTGTTATTGATTTCTAGGATGGAGTTCTTTATTTCCAATACTTCAGAATAGGCTTTTTTGAAATTGGCCAACTTCACTTTTACTTTCTGTACAATTTCACTGAGTTCTGCTTCTTGTTTCTCTTGCTTCTTGTTCATTTTTGCCATCGATCTCTGATTTCTGTGGTTGTCATCTATTGAAGGTTATTCTGGAGGGTTTCCATTGTTTATACTCTGATGGCTGTTTTCTTTTCAGGTACTGTTTCTTTAGAACTCTGAGGGCTGCCTGTACTTTTCTATTGATTTTTTTTCTTAGTTTGTGGCAGGCATCATCTCCTTCTTTATAATTCCATTACTCTGTGAGAGAGGGAGAAGCACTCACTTCTGCTCTTTGTTCCATCCTGTGGCATGTTTCTGTTACATGTTTCTCTCACTGCTAAACTAGTTTTCACCCCCTGCTCTGAGTGACTGATGTCTTGCTTCAGGTTTGAAGGGAGTAAACTGATTTAGAACACCTTAGAATTGCTCACTCCACTTCTTCACGGGGCAGGACTTTAGTTTCTGTGCTAGCCTGGTGCACAGCAGGCATTAGGGTGCCTGGATTCCCACACCTGCTGTCACTTTCTGGTCTCTGTGTGTTCAAAGTGACCTTTTTTGGATGCAGGGTGTTTCACTCATCCAAAAGTGTTCTGGATGTCTTTGACTATTAGTGGTTAGAGCCCTACTCTCTGCCTTGCTTGACAAGAGAGGCACTACTCTTCTTCTCCCTTAGCCACTGGTGGAGGATATGTCAGTCATTTTCCCTCTGCCAGGTTTTTTTACTGCCAGGGAGCTAACCAGCACAGTGTCAGCTGCTATACAAATTTTGTTCCCCATTCCACTTGTGCTCTGTTGCCTACCACTGTGACCTGACCAGGATTCCTCCCTTTTGGGACCAACAGCTCACACACAGCTGGGAAAAAGTAAACTAACTCAAAGCATCTTAGAATCACTCATCACTCTCTTTCACCAAGCAGACCTTCCATTTTTGTCTGAACCTGGCACAGGGCAGGGGATGAAGAGTCCAAAACCTCATGTCTGCCATTGCTTTCTAGTCTCTGTGTGCTCAAAGAGACCTCCACTGGGTGCCCGGTGTTTCACCCATCCAAAAGGCATCTCCATCTATGAGCACCTGGGTCAATAACCTTTGTCTTGCTAAGCAAGTGAGGCATTGGTCTGCTGCTCCATGTTGGTCTTCTTGCTCCTCCCCCATACTTTGTATTTAAACATAATTTCTCAATGACTTAAGTAACTTATAAGCCTGATTCCCAGTCCACAAAATCATCTGACTTCATAGTCTATAAGCTTGTCAATTTCCCAGTTTAGTCTAAATGTGATGCAATCAACTTTCATTATTAGGGTGTAACCAGTCTTACAGTTTTCTTTTGGGTTTGCTTTCTACATGTTTATCAACCTTCCTCTTCCATGTTTCACATGATCAATATTGACTGAAAGTTGCCTAGAGATTAAAGCAGTGTGGTCTGTGGCTAAAGAAAATAAAAACTGTGTGGCTCATGTTCTCATGTCAATCCTGCCTGATACACATTTTTTAATACATCTGTTGGGAGTCATGGCAGTAGCTGGAGTTTTAGCACTTGTCTCTTGTTCTCAAACCTACCTATATCTTGCCTATATAAAAAGACTAGTATCTGATTGTCACTGTTTTAGATAATGATGTCATATTCCAAAGCGACTTTAATGAATTTACCTGTATATGTTTCTAAAGCCCAAGCCTATGGCCCCTCAAAATCAAAATTTTTGCTTACACAGAGGAATATTTGAATGACTTTCATCGTGGAACATTCATAAGGAAAGTCCAAAGTAGGCATATATTGGTTGAATAAATAATATAGAAATAGATTTAAGTATCTCCATTAATTATCACTATTCAGGATAATTCACTTAAGAGAAGACTTCTAATTTGAAGATAAGTCTGCAAGTGTTATTGTAAAAGGAGTTTTTCAGTCAATTTGTAGGTAATAAAGATGTCCAATTAACTTCTTCTCCATCTCCTTTCATTTTATTTGATAAAATTAAACATACTTTAAAATTATTGCCAGTGCTTGTCAATTATTTATTCGCATAGGAAGTGTTGATTATGCCTTCAAAGGGACTTTATCTAATTTTTTTATAACTGAGGGAGTCAGTATGATAAGATCTTAGTGTGAAATCAAATATACCTCTGTTTACTATGCCCATTATGAGATGGAATGAAACTTTTAAAAAAAACCCAGGAGAGAGGGTGCTACTAGTGATTTATTAAACACCAGGTCTAATTTTTTCTATATAACTGCATTTTTGCACCTATTAACCTTCCTTGATTTCCCCCAACTCCCCTCTATTGTTCCTGGCCCCTGGTAACCAACTAGTGTTTGAATTTAGTTTCTGAGCCTAGTGCTCCTCAATTTTTTTCTAAAGTGCCCATGTCCTAATTCATAAAGTAAAACAAAATTATTTTTTAGGGGAACAAACTTTGATTTGTCACATGAGACTTTCAATTTTATATCTTGCCTTCATATACACTCAAATGGACATTAGTTTTCTGCATATGTATAAATATTAAAGGTAGGGCTACAATTCTAATGATTGATATTTGAATGTAAAATATTCAGCAACCAAATACATTCCATCTACTGGATGAATGAATGTGACCTGTGTTCCTGTTCCAACACGATGTTTGTATTAAAATCAGAATCATTATGGCTCTTGGTAACCAGGGAGTAAGAGGAGACCAAGATTGACTAATCTTAAATAATCAATGACTAAGGATATGTACAATGAGTGACGTGGACCCCACGAAGGAACAGGGAATAAGCATCTGCTAGACTGGACATTTTTCACTGGGGGATGCTTCTGGCATTCACTGTGGTTACAAAACAGACAACCACCAACTCCAGAGCTCTCAGCCATCAATGAAGATCAAGTCAAGGGAATTATTTCAGAAAACACAAAGTTAGTGAAAACATACGGACATGCCTTCAGAAAAAAACTCTTCCAAATGTTCAGGTGAGGAATTTCAGAAAATTTAACCCAGTGAGAACCTAGGGCAACTTGAGAAGTCACCTGTTACCATTTCCCACAGTTTCATCTTAGTGCTATAAACGAGAAGATTCTGAACAACTGGATCAGCCATCTTGCTTTTCTTGGACTTTGACTTTATTCTTTGTAAACTTATCTCTCACTCAGTTTCAGTGAAACAACTAGAATCCAAAGAAAGTTGAACAGATCTGTAATTGTCTTATATCATTTTAATTTTGTATAGTTTCCAAATGTCTGCTTATTTGCTCAAATAAGTTTAAATATTGTATTCAAAAGGTTCAACTTCAAAGCATCACTCCTCCTGCTATGTGACTAATTTTATGTTGTTTAAGCATTAAATGAAGTCAGTACCCACTGAGTGGCTAAGCAAAATCCTTACCAGAGCCTCTGCCTGATCACCTGTTTTGTTTTTATGTTATTTTGGTTTTGAGAAAGGTATATGCACTTTGATTGCATAAAGTAATGCAAAAAAACAAAAAACAAAAACAAGCAAACAAAAAACCATGTTTCCACTCCCACAGTGTTTGCTCATTTGTCTCTGTCCCTTAGTTTCCTTTTTCTAGAAGAAATCTCAAAGGTCCACCTACTTGCTGTCATTCTGGTTTTGTAGAACATTCTCGGGGATGTCTCTTTGAAGGCTGCTGGTTAGCTTGTGGCCATCTATGGACAAGGGGTCCACCATGAACTATGGGAATAGGAGCAGAGTAATACAGGACAAAACGAAAGTCTTGGTATTTCTACCGGAGCAGGGAAGATAACTTCATAAAAGGGCCATGGGCTTGACATGCAGGCTATCAAAGAGTTAAATAAAAATGCTTGAGGGTCTATTGGAGGCCCCTGCTCCACTTAACACCTGACACTCATGCCCTGCTCTGCAAAACTCTAAAAAAGTTTTGATGTTGGCAGTTTAAGATTAAGTATAAAATTTATCTTCTACTGCTGCAGTCGTCAGAGCTGTTTACATTGAAGGTGGTGGGGATTACTTTTCTCTGATTTGAGTGGCACAAGTAATTGCATTGATTATTTGCTTTATGTCTGGTTATCCAGACCGCCTGAAGTTATTTTCTTCTTGTTCCAGTGCTCCTTAAGCAAATGTCTGTACTGAAAAAAAAAAATCAAACTCTAGTCGAGGAGGACAAAGGGAAAATGCTGTATATTTTATGACATTTAATAGGTAATTCCTCCATGAACATAAAGCAAATAAACAAACAAAATTCCTACCTGATGACGTAAAAAAATGTGAGGGCCATTGTCCTGTCTACTGGTACTCATCCAGCTGTCTCTGCTCTCTCTTCTTTCCTTTCTTTTTGTATTGCACCTAGGATATGCCATCTTTCCTGACTGTGACATAAATACCTACCCTGTTGGGATTACTGCTTGTGAAGGAATCCTTCTGAGGTCACAAGCTACCAGTGCAGCGACTGCATCTCTACCCTAGGGGATAATGTACCACTGACACTCAAGTATTCCAGGACCACTAGGGGGAGTTTTATCATTTTAGTTTCTACACTGAAGTGAATGATCCATTTTGAGTTAACTTAATTTTCAATCAGTGGGCACAAGTGAATGTTTTCTACATGAATATATTGCATCATGGTGGGGATTAAGTTTCAGGTGACCCATTACCCAGATAGTGAACACACTACCCAATAGGTAACATCTGAATCCCAGCTCCCTTAATGTGAGGGAGTGATCCAATTTCATTCTTTTACATATGGATATTCAGTATTCCCTGCATCATTTGTTAGGCTTTTCTCTCTCTGTTGAATTGTTTGGCATCTTTGCAAAATCAATTGACTGTTAATATGAGGGTTTATTTCTGAACTCTCAATTTTATCCATTGATCTATATGTCTACTCTTATGTCAATACCATGCTGTCTAGATTACAATAGATTTAAAGTATGTTTTTAAATTAGGGCCATGTGAGTCTTCCAACGTTGTTCTTTGTTTTTTTGTTTTTTTTCAAGATTGTTTATTCAGGGTTCTTTATATTTCTATGTGAATTTTAGGATCAACTTATTAATTGCTACAAAATGCCATCTGGAATTCTGATAGAGATTGCATTTAATCTGTAGATCAATTTGGAGAATATTTTCACCTTAATGTTGTTAAATTTTCTTGTTCATGAGTGTGAGTATCTTTCCATTTATTTAGACCCTCCTTGTTTTTTCCAATAATGTTTTCTACATTATAAATGTATAAATGTTACACTTCTTTTGTTGATTTGTTTCTAACAATTTTATTCTTTTTGATGCTATTATAAATAATGTTTAAAATTTCATTGCTACATTGTTTATTGCAAGTATCTAGAAATATGACTGATTTATATATGTTGAGCTTGCATCCTATAAGCATGCTGAACTCTTAATTGGTTCTAATAGTCTTTTTGTGGATTTCTTATTTTTTATATATATATAAGATCCTGTCATCTACAAATAGAGAAAGCTTTAATTCTTTCTTTATAATCTGGATATCTGTTATTTTAGTTTCTTGTCTAATTGCACTGCTAAAACCTCTAGTACAGTGCTGACTGGAAGTAACATTAGAAACAAAACATAAAATTAGAAACAAAACATGGAGTATGGAAATCCTTGTTTTGTTTCTAATTTTAGGGCTAAAGCATTCAGTCTCTCACCATTTAGTCTGATATTAACTATTTCTTTGCAATAGAGATGAGTCTATCAGATTGAGGAATTTTTTTCTATTTCTTACTTTTTGAGTACTTATAAAGGGATGTTGGATTTTGTCAAGTTTTCTTTTGGATTTTGATAAGTTTTCTGTATCAACTGATATGATCATTTTCCTCTTGTCCTTATTTCTATTGATTTGGTGTACTGCATTAAAGTCACTTTTATTTAAACCCACTCTATATTTCTGGGATAAATCCCACTTGCCTGTGGTATATAATTACTTTTGCATATTACTGTATTCTGTTTGGTAGTAGTCTGTTAAGAATTGTTGTGTGTGTGGTCAGAAGAGAGATTTGTTTGTAGCTCTCTTTTCTCTGGATGTCTTTGGTTTTGTTACTGGTTATTACTTTAAAAAAAGTAAGCCTTCACAGAGAAGAATGAGTGTAGAGACTTCCCTTAAATAATAAAAGAAAAAAAAATTGACAAGCTTAGGAATAAAGGAATGATGTGAATTGTTAATATTGTAACTCCCACTCTGAATCCATTAGAGTAAATGGGCTATCCCCAAATCATTATGCATTACTTACTACATTTCCATTCTCTTTTCTACTATGATGCCTGTAGTATGCTGCAGTTTAGAAAAAAACAGCTTTATAGTGGTATAGTGATTAACTGGTCTAAATCTAAATATAACATTTCCTGGGCACAAGGAAAGCACTATTTATCACTTGAATATGTCTCAGCATGAAAATTCATATATTTTCTTTAATCTTTTCCTTATTTTCTTCCTTCTTTCTTTCTCTCTTATTGGTTCAAAAACAGCAGCTGAAAAATCTTTCAGTGAGATAATAAGTGTATCATTTTTATAATGGCTTATAATATTTTCACTTTTTAAGACATGTAATTAGCCAAAATACACTTCTCACACTTTATGATTTTTAAATGGAGATATTCTTACTAAAGGACATTGCTAAGGATCTTCCTAGGCAACACCACAATAATTGCATAAACATTAATCATAGATTGGAATAATGCTTATGACGGGTAGAACTAATGTCTCTAAGAGTAGCTGTGTGATGAGAAGCACTATTCTTATGTAATTCTCTCTGAGTTACCCTTTAGCTAAGCAAGTATCTTCTCAGAGGAGCTGAGGACATGAACTTTGCCAATGAGAGATTTATGAGGAATCAGTGAAGTCTTTACTACCAACTACCTAAGACAAGAATTCCTAAAATTATAATTATGACAAAATGGATCCTTGGAGACCAAATGCAAGTCAATATGAAGAAAAAAATATTTTTAAAATTTTTCTATGTGGACTGACCTTAGTATGTGCTAGATCATTATAAGGTGGGTGGGATAGGTAGAAAGCAGTATTTGTTCAACCATTTATCATTCATCGTTATCATCCTCATTGGCACTATTTTAGCTAAATCTAAGTAACAAGACTTTGATATTGAAGTGCATCTAATGCACATTTTGGATTCCTAAGGGCTGCAAAACCTACAAAATGGTTAACATGTCAAAACAATTTTCAGATTATAGTCCCAATTTAGTCCAAATTCTAAGCCCCAGAAGAATATAATAAAACAAATTAAATCTGTAACCCTTTCAGAATTAAGACTAAGTTGATAAAAAAAGGAAAAAAATGAATATGAAAAATCTCTTTTTTGAACTAGAAAATATGTGTAAACATTGCTATATCCTGAGGATAAAATATCAAATATTGTCTACACTTACCATGTGGCACATAAAGTGATATTAGTTTGAGTCTAGTAGAAGTTGATTTTAATTGTCACAGATTAGTTTAAAGGCTTTTATGGACAGCATTTTAAATGTATTTTTGCCAGGAATAAAACCTCCAGTAGTTAATTATTTGAATGCCTAAATATCTTTTTGGAGTTTTGGGGGGGAAAAAATCTGCCCTTCATATTTTAAGTGTTCTCTAAACTTAATTAGTGGGATTTAGAGTTTCATTTGAAGACTTGATATGCACACTTAATTAATTTTTAAAATCTGACCTTGTGCTAAGCAAAAGAACACTAGTTCAAAGTGAAAAATAATTTCAGTCACAGAGGCCTTCGCTTGTCCTTGATAAATTGGGTCTTTAAAAGACAATTTTCATAATGAGTGACTGCTCTTTGAGTTAAAGTATAATTTTCCTTCAATTAGAAATTGTATTGATTACACAGTGTTGACATTTTTCAATATCTCTGGGCAGCATTCATTCCCCTCTGCATGGACTGGATAAATGTCAGTTGTCCTGGACATTGTGTAATTGCTGACCTGTGGTGATTCACCTGGCAGCTTTGGGGACCCTCTGACTCTCACAGCTGGGGTCCCTTCACCTGCACCTCTGGCTTCTTGGATTCTCGGGCCTTTCCGGTCTTGAGCGCAAGGCATGCTGGGAACGTGAGGGTCCAGGCTCAATGCATCTCTTCTTTGTCCTGTCTCAGCTTTGCCTCTTACCCAGTTTTAGTGATCTTTCGATTAGCATTTTCTCTCATGACCCTGTGGTCAATTACTTGACCCAGTGTCAGTTTTGTCCTGTGATCTATGGCACATCCTCATCCCAGGAATCAGAGGACTGTTCCTGTGCCCTGTGATTGGTGCCCACTCCCTTCTGCCCAACTCCAGACTCCAACCTCTTATTCCTCCTGTCCTCTGTCTCCTGCTGTCTGACTGGATCCCTGACCATGGCCTTCGTGATTAGGGGATGTATAATGGTGTTGAGATTATGCTACTCAAGATAGGGAAAGCAGTGAATTTGGTAAAACTCATAATTTGCTTTCTTCCCAGTGCAAACTAGGCTGGGATGTCTCATAGATCATAAACCAATATTCATCCATGAAAAGATTAGAGATCAACTGTGAAGTCAACTGAAACTGGTGATCTGAGGGGTCCTGGCATCTGCATCGTTAGTGCGGATATTTGAGATTCACCTCTCAGCAGTGGCTGACAATTTGAGCCTGGTTTTCTTCCCATGAACATTTAAGAACATGTGTCTGCCTGCCCTTCAGATATTTGGTTCCTTATTTCAGACTCCAAATTTCATTCCTAGGAGGCCCACAGCTCTCCCCATCATTTCTGTGACACAGCCCTGGGCTAATGGTTGCCAAGTCCTATCTATGCTAAGGTAGAATGTGTTTCTCCCACTGTCACACAAACACAAACTCAGTCCTTTCTGTTGTTTCTGTATAGCAAGTATTGTGTGATTTTGGAAATTATTACTGAGGACTCAATGGTCGAGGAAATTTTTACTGAGAAATAAGCAGCTTGCTGCCATCACCCGGATTTCTGCTCCCATTCTTTTTTTCCCCCCAACTCTTTCTGTTCCTATTAATAGGAAAGCACCAAAACGATTCCCTGGTCTGATGAGAGGTTCTTTTTTTTTTCTTATCTGACCCCTGATCCAACCAACTTTCAAACCCTACTGGAGTGGCTCATGCCAAATGCAGCTCCAAGCATCATCCCAGAAAATCAGCACAGGTTCCGAGAGCTCTGCTGTGAATAAGAGTATGTCCCTTCATAGTACCTTCACTGTGTCATCAACACACTCTTATGTTAATGTATTGACACCTAAACATAGCTTCCTAAGTTGTGACTAGGTATGTGTGTCTGCAGATGTGTGTGCCTACATAGAACATGGCCTGAGTGATACAGATCAAACTACTTTAAAATTTAATTTGCCAAGGGTCAACTTTCCCCTTATTTGTTTATTTTCATTTCTACAAAAGTTGTCTGTATTAAATATTAAATGCATAAGTGATACTGTGTGGAACACATGTGTTGAATGTAAAGTAATAATGAAATGAAAACATTATGGTGTCTACCATCCAACTTAAATACTAGAACCTCACCAACACCTTTGACATTTACTCTGAATGATCTTCCAAACCTTTGTTCTCTGTTTTGTGTAATGATTATTATTCCTTTGCTTTATCTTATCATTTTGGCACATAAGTAAGTCAAAGGTAACTATTCAGATGATGTTAATACACTAGGAGTTCGAACAAGGATAAAATCATTATGACATGGAGGACCTGAAAACAGTATAGTCAGTGGGAAAAGTACAAGCTTTAATTCTGGACACACTTGAGATAGCATTCTTACCTCACCTACTATAAGCTATGTGCCATGAGTACATTTCCAGGCTTTTGAAAGGCCTGGTTTTAGTACTTGTTAAATAGAAATGACAATATGTATTTTTCAACATTCCAAGGAGAGAAGAAAGAGGAGATGCATCCCCAGCATCTGTTACTCCCTGGTTTACATTCCAGCGCCTTCCCTACTTGCCCCATGGTCCTTTTCAGATTTATAATTACTGCATTTCTTCTGTGCTTCACCGATTCTGTGCCTACAAAGGTCCCTAATGAAAGTTGGGTTCTCCAGGAATTAGAAAGAGATAGAACTAGAAGCACAAGAAAATTCAGGGAGATACACCCGTGGAAGAAAAAGTAGGGTGTGGCAGGATTGCGCAGAGGGAGCCGTCAGACCATGACACAGATTTGTCCAAAGGCTCTACCAGCCCAATATGGAACTTTAAGCAGAGCACTGCTGTTGGGAAATTTAAACCAAAATAATTAAGACCTTTGCCCAACTATTGACTATGGGCATCTTTGAGAAGAGCATGCCTTCGGCAATTGCTGCCACCCTCAGGCTCAGGGCCTCTCCAGGAATATTTGATCCAGCTAAGCTGAAGCATATCCTGAAGGAGTTAACAGCTGGAGGCTGACAGTCAACCACAGTCCTTTCAGCTGACCAGAAAGTCCAAACCCTACATAAGTCTCCATATCTGCCCCTAGAATGGTAGAACTTATAGAGTCTTCCAATTGTACTGGATAGAACTTTCAGTCTTCTAGAGTATCTGTATTACTATCTGAGACTGAATTAGATAAGGAAGAAAATCAGATGAATTATCTAGTCATTAATTGACCATCAACTATTATTCTCCAATGAGTTAGGCCTCGGTGGTTCCCAATTACTATATCCACATTGCCTTCATCTTAGGGGCACTCAAAAAACACCAATGTGAACCCTCTACCAGGACCAACTAAGTTATGTCTCTGCACATGAAGGTAGGACCCAGGCATTTATGATGGTTTTCAGCCCCCAAGTGAGTCTAACAGGCAGTCAGGCAGAAGGTTCACTGCATCTATAAGAAGATGACCTATTGAGGGCCACTTAGCAGTGTATGGGAAGAAGAGCTTCTGGGATGGAGAAAGAACCCTTGCTGTGGCATCCTCCTCCTCCTCCCCACATTGTGACAATGACCAAGGCACAGAAAGAGCGTCTCATGATCCAGGCGCCATGTTAAGTACTTTACACAAGGGTTTTAGGAATAGCTGACAAAAAATTCTTCAGCACTGATCACACTGTTGGCATCTCTGAGGATATGGACTAAAGTCAACGGCCCCTAATTATTGGTCAAAGACCCTAGACCTTGCATGGATTCACCTAGGATCATTGTTCACGATGTAGGTCTCTAGGCCCCCTGCAGATCCCATGAGTCCTGATCTCAGGGACTGGGCCCATTTCACTATCTCTCTGGGTGACTTCTACAATGTGGGAATGACTCTGCTGTCCTCAGAGCTCTCCTCCTGCCCTATATCCCATTTCAGATCCCTTCCTCTTCCCCACCTCACTTCATCTTCCCACTTCTTGAGCAACCTTCAGTGGAGTGGGCAGCAAGAGGGGAACATAGAAAGTTAGGGGTGACTTGTGTGCTCTGGACACCTATAGAATTTTTTAATATAATAGTTCTTCTGTCATTCCTTGGTAGTGACCAGGAAGACTGAAAGACAAATTTCAACACTGAGCTTCAAGATTGACTACCAAGGTATACTTTCAGAATTATGACGTCCTCATGTATTCATTCAATAAGCCTTCATCAATAGCCTACCATGTTCTGAGAACATGAAGGTACCATGGATGAGAAAAGACTCAGTACTTGATGCCAGGGAAGCTCATATCATACAAGAGGAGAGATGTTTATCCTACGGTTTGATCCCAAGACACTATCTTAAGGAAGGATCCCAAGGATCCCAAGACATTATCTTAAGGAAGGGAGAATAACCGTCCATGAACACACAGATCTGCAGAGTGTTGACCTGGCCCAGAAGGTGGGAAATGGTGCCAAGCAGAGGCCTGGGAGTTGGTTCATGGGAGATGGGGAGATGGTTGTCTGATGGAGAAGTCACAGAAGGACCTTTCTGGGAGAAGGCACGATATGCAAAACATGCAGATATAGGAAGGTATGGGGTGTTCTGCAAAGGGTGGGACATTTAAATTGGCTGGAAGACCAGGTGTAGTGGCTCCTGCCTGTAATTCTAGCATTTTGGGAGGCCAAGGCTAGAGAATTGCTTGAAGCTAGGAGTTCGAGACCAGCCTAGGCTATATTTTGTCTCTATAAAAACCAAAAAATTAACCAGGCGTGGTGGCACATGCCTGTAGTTGCAGTTACTTAGGAGGCTCAAGTAGAAGAATTCCTTGGGCCCAGGACGTCGAGGCTTAGTGAGCTGTAAGTGTGCTGCTTCACTTCAGTCTCAGTGACAAAATGAGACCCTGACTTAAACTAAATAAATAGATAAATAAATGATTAAAAAGAAAAATAAATAAATTATCTGGAGCTGTGAGTAAAGAGACAAGAGATGATACTGGAGGTTAGGAAGTTCAGATTGAATGTTTCATCCTAACAAGTGAATTCAGGATTTCAGGTGCATGGACAGATTCGACCCAAAGGCAAAACGTTGCATTAAGTTCTGTTTTGAACATGCTGAGTTCCAGCTGCATATGGCAGGTCTGACAGTCAGCTGAAAACCCTTCATTGAAGTCAGACAGGACAGTTTGGGTCAGTCATAGAGACTTCAGATTATCCTTGAAGCCATAGAAACAGATAAGATCACATCTGAAGAAAGCATGAAAAAACTCTAGCTACCAAATAGCTTGTAATGTCATATTCCAAGTTTACAATGGGTGCAATATAGCAACTCAGAAAGATGACAAATTAACTTTCTTATTCCATCGAGTACACAGCTCTTAATGATGTGTAAAAGTACTTTGCGTAGATTTTCTCAGCCATCCCAACCCACACTAATGGGACCAGACAGAATATAAATTTCACCGTTGGGGGTGAGAGGGTAATTTAGCCTCTGGATTCCTGCCTGCTGACTGTCAGAGAAGGGCTGCCAATGTCGCCAACTGAGTGGTTGCTTTGTAATTTAGACACAATAAATCTAAGCAAGTAATTTCCCTTCAGAACCTTGAATTGCCTCCTTAACAGAATTATTTTCAGTCTGGCTGAAGTTACTCTTAAGCTGTGGGTTAGATGAGAGTTTAGAAAAGATACCCAGAGGACTCTATTGATTGCACTCTTGTTTTAAGTACAATTTGGTTTCCATTCACAGGAAATGTAGTGGCAAATTTGTTTTAAGCTATCAACTTATGATTTAGAGTACTTAAAAGAATATTTTGTTTTGTGTTTCAGTAAGGCAGTAGGGGCCGCTATAAAAGCGATATCATTTCCCTTCCTGGCTTATGTATGGTGAGTACTGACAGACACCAGGAGCGTGCTGATTTTAGCCAAATTCGAGTAAGACTTATCACCTTTGAGCTAAACAATAGCAAGAAAATAATAATAGCAAATTCTTCTATAATATTCTCCGTGTACCAGGCACTGTCAAAGCAAACACAGATAAACTCACTTAGTGGCCTCCAACTCTGTGAGCTGGTCACTGAGGTGAAGGAGACACAGAGATGCTGATAACCTGCTCTTGCCCACACAACCTGTTACGTGCTGAAGCTGAACGTCTAACCTGAACTGTTGGGTCCCCGGGTGCACACACTGAACTATGTACTCTGTGTGAGCACCTACTGTGTGCTAGACTCTGTTCTGGAAGCCAGCAAGATCCCCGTGAACAACATAGGTTATGTCCCCCAGTGTCTGACTGCAGAATTTACTCATATATGCTGGAGTTGAGGATAGAGGAATATTGTTTAAAATAATACTTTGAGGTGAAAGAATATTGCATGTAACCTATGACAGGAAATGTTTAAAGTTACTAACACTTTTTTTTGAAGGGGGGAGGAAAATAAGCCATTCATCAGATAACAAAGTTAATTAAAATCTTCTTTACAAATATACACTAGCCAAGACCTTTTTTCTTCTTTGAATTCCCCTTTACTATTTAAACGTAATGCTGAGATCCCAGTACCAAGACCCATTTAATTCATTTGCTCATTTAAAAGTTAAGAGGAAGAAAAACTTTCATAACTTATTAGCTGTCTGCTGCTTCAGGATAACGACCAGGTGAACTGATGAACTTTATATAATGATCTGTTTCTATGGTGACACTGCCCAGTGAGTAGAAGAGGGTATTTCATCACTACCTCACCAATAATGCTTGGGATGGTAACAGATGCAGATACAAAAGCTTTTCTTTCATTCTGCAGCAATTCTGGGTCGATGAGACAAACACTAAGCATAGGCTACAGTGGCAGATAATCAAATAGAGACAAATATAATACCTGCCCAGACCCTACACAATTTGAAATAAAGTAATTTAGCTTCCTAAGTGAGTAGCCTCAGTGTCCACAGTGAATCTCCATGCCTTGTCACAGACAACTGTTGTTTGTTTACTTCTTATACAGGTATAATACCTGCACAGTTCATGAACAAGAAGCATAAATGTTTCATTAAATATCAGAAAAAAGAGAAGAAATAAAAAAGGTGTAAATGAATTTTATTTATACTGAATATTTTAGCCCCATCCCCGACCTTGTGCATTTTTTTTTCTTTTTGTGAGGCGTAAGGGAGATATACATTGGTTCTGTCTTCTGCAAGTGTTATTAAATTCTGTAACTAAGAACAATTAATTTAACTGGATCTTCCTTTTTCTCAAGATTTTAGAGCTTATTTGGGTTTAAACATGAATATACATAAGGGATGGTAATTTTCACTGTAGATACTGCTTAAACATTATTTTATTGTTTGATCTATAAAACAAAATGTGTGACGGATTTCCCAATCACATATACATATGAAAAGTCTAAAACTACCATTTTAAATCATATGATGGTAAATGTCTGTTGAAACTAACCACAAGCTGGGCTCGGTGGCTCAGCCTATAATCCCGCGCCTTTGGGAGGCTGAGGTGAGTGGATTGCCTGAGCCCGCGGGTTCGAGACCCGCCTGGGCAGCGAGACCTCATCTCTACAATAAATCAAAAAATTAGCCAGGCATGATAGTGCGCACCTGTAGTTCCAGCTACGTGGAAAGCTAAGGCGGAAGGGTGGCCAGAGCCCAGCAGGTCGAGGCTACAGTGGCCGAGAGCAGCCACTGCACTCCAGTCTGGGTGACAGAGTGAGACTCCAACTCAAAAAAAAAAAGAAACTAACCACAATTTCCCCCCTTTTATTTCTTCCTTTCTAACACACAATTATTTTAACAGACTCCTGAAACTTCGCTTTGGAAGTTCATGAAACACATCTTCGCTATAATTAATCAAAGACCTTTTCTTCTGATGCTGGAAAGTTCATTCTCAAGTGCCTATTTAGTTCTTTCTAATTTTACCCCCCAAAGAGCACTAGAGGCATTAGCATAAAGGTTTGCAGCAGTCATATCATCTATATGAAATAATTCACAATGTCTTCCACAATGAATCAATTTTGCAAAATGTTACATGCCTTATATGATTTTTCTTGTCATTTAAAAAGTCAGAGTCAGATATTTATGGAATTAAATGAAGTAAATGAAAACATGTTAAAAATATAGATGTTTAGATAATATTAGTATAATAATGAAATCTTACAAAAGAAAAATTCTTGAACAGACCATTTAAAATATCATTGCTTTGGAAGTTGCCTTAATATCTTAGGGAAGACAGAAAACTTATTTCTAATATAGCCATGATCTTAGTCTGAAAAAATTATCTCTGTAACAAAATATATTCTTTATATTCCTCACTCTTGATTTAAAGAGACTCCATGTACATATGGGCAGTTTTTATAATTGCACCTATTCAATTAAATAAACTAAAAAGACTGCAGAATGGCATTTGATTTAAATTATTAAATATTGGAAATTAGAAATATATCAGCTATTTTCCTCAAAAGCCAAACTGAAGTCAATTCCAGCCACTAGCAACTGATTCTTTCTCCCATTTTACCTTGTCTAAGATAAATGGGGATGTAAGAGTATTTTTTAACCTTAAACTGTTTTTTTTTTTAACAAATCTTGTGTTGTCCTGAACAGGATCTCTACCTATTCTGGAACCAACACTTATTTTTTTTTTTTATCAGTTTATTTTCTTGTGTTTTCTGACCTCACAGCAGTGAGACCTCAAAGTCCGATAGAGAAGTCAGGTTTGTCCTGGTCTTGGCGCCACACATACTTTGGCTATCTGGACAGTGAATTCTCTGATGAGACAATTGCATGTGTATAAATGATAGTATATTTTTTATATTTTGAATAGCAACTACTCCTCAATACACAATTTTTTTAGTCCAAAGTCATCTTTAAATTCATGAGCTATTCTATTATTGATGTATTTTTAGGGGACTACATATTACCTCTTTCAGACTTTCAAAACAGAAACACTTTGGAAAATTCTGAAACCAGTGCTCGATTGGAAACAAACAAGGTCTGGGGGTAGTCAACTATGGGGTCCTCAAAACATCCACTGAACTTCCTCCCTTTTGGTTTCCTTGTCCATGAAATGCAATCTGAGCATTAATATGCCTCAGGCCCCTGCTAACTCCGATGACTTGATAATTATTGAAGATTCAGCTTAGAAAACATAATGATGGGTCTGCATTTGGGAGTATGGTTAAAAGTCTACCAGTATCCATTCTTCCAGATCACCTGTGTTTCTCATTTGAGAGGGCTACAATGCCTCTCACATTTGTCAGTGACCGTGGTACTTTCCTCCCCTGGTCAGCAAATGGTCATCATGGAGCTACTTATTGAATGGACTCCCCTGTCAGCCCCATTGAGGTCACCCCTCACCCTTCCTTGAATCCTATTCTATGGAAATACCATGTGCATTTCTTTGCCATTCACATGCAGCTGTTCTCTGACTGTGACTACTGGCCCTTTGGTTAATGAATCCACACCGCTCTCTGACAGGTGTCATCATTTTTCAGAGAGGAGGGAAGAGAAGGAACATCTCCCATGCTGATGGCTGGCAGGTGGACAGTGATGATGATAACTCAGCTTCCTCTTCTCAGCCTGCGTCTCTCAGTAGAAGGCAACTATCTACGAAGCCCAGGGCTTCCTCTGCTGGAGGTCGGCAGCCCACTGGCAGGGGGGACATATCCAAATGAGAACATTCATTTCTCTTCATGTACATGTATTAGTTGTTGGATTTGGTAAAGGGAATGCAGTTGTTACCATAGGCAAATACAAGTGGTCCACACTTTTCTGTTTGGAGTTCATGCTATGAGTTTTTCAAATATTTGTGATGATAAAACTCTTCTTCCAAAAGAAATTTGTGTGACAAGTTTTAACATGTGCCATGAAGTCAAATGAAACTAATCTGGTTGGAGATGGTGAACGCTTTACCTGCCTGGGTGGGAGTGAGTACCTGATTCTCCAGGGCTGCCCTGGAGAATCCCGAAGGTTTAGATCTCTTCTGTCTAAAACCATGGCCACTGGTCACAGGCTGTTGGACACTTGAAATGTGGCTAGCTTGGATGGAGATGTTCTGTAAGTACCCAGTGCATCAGATTTCAAAGACTTAGCATGAAAAAATGAATGCACAGGGTCTCATTAATCATTCTTTATATTGCCTCGCTAGCATTTTGTATAGAATGGGCTAAATAGCATTTTTAATTAAAATGAATTTGAACAGTTTCTTTTAACTTTTCTAATTGGGGCTACTGGAAAATTCAGAAATTACTTATGCAGATTGTACTATATCTCCACTGGAGAGTGCTTGCTGGTCTAGATAAACTCCTTTGGCTCCTGCCTCCGGACATTAGCACTCAAAGGCTTTGTGGGGATTTTAACCACTGTTGCTGCTTCCCCAGGTCCCATATGCAAGTCGCACGATGATTCCTGCAAAATGCATTGGAAATTTGTCCTGGCAGCTTTACTTACTACCATACTCTGCCCTGAAAACGTCACTTCATTTAAACTCAAATACTTTCTAAAAATTTCCTGCTGAAAAGCACATTTTTCTTTTCAGTTACTCTTCCCTCAGTAACTCATTTGCTCCAGGACATGAACATATTTTCTTGCAGGGTGAAGGTTGGTGAAACAAGCCTCCGTATTTCCTGGATTATTTCCTGTGGCTAGAATGTTTAGGGGAATTTCTTCTCGACCTTCTCAAGTTACACTCCTGTCTTTTGATAAATGTTGTGTAAATAACTATTTCTGAGTAGTCATGTTTAAAATTGTGCAACTTTAACTCTGTAAACCATTTTCATGTGCAACTTTACCTCTGTAAACCATTTTTATTTTTCCCTTTGGTTTTTCCCTTGAAATTTTTCCTCATGTCTCTGATTGTTGAGGTTGAAGGGAATGGAAGCCAGTTTTACCTCTGCATTTTCTACTGCCATCAGATTTATTTCTAGTCTTTCATGACTTCATTGGCCACCAGAAAAAATCATTTTTGGGAAATATTCCAACCCACTGTCTAGTTATCTGTCCAGGAGAGTTCTCCTCTTGTTACAGGCAAGCACAACAATGAAACTTTTTCCTGGTTTGAGAACTGGTCTGGTGATGGAGCCTTGGATGTTTTTAATATTTTGGACAACCAAACTTTTTTATTATTTCTAAAAATATTACTTGGCTTGTGTTTTTTGTTTACTCTTGTAAGTATCTTTATATTACTTGATTTTTTTAAAAAAAGTATTATATCTGATAAAGCATAATGGATTTATTTGTTTACTTAATGATGATGCAACATAAATGTCCAAATCATTGGGCTGGATTTTTTTTTTTTTTTTTTTGAGTTGAGGTCTCACTCTTGCCCAGGCTGGAGTGCAGGGTAGTAGCATTATCATGGCTCACCACAGCCTCGACCTTCTGGGTTCAGGCACTCCTTCTGCCTCAGCCTCCTGAGTAGCTGTTGCCTAGGCTGGTCTCAGACTCCTGGGCTTAAGCAATACTCCTGCCTTGGCCTCCCAAAGTGCGCTGATTATAGGTGTGAGCCTCCATGTTAGGTCTAGATGGGATTTTTTTATTGTTGTTGCTAAATCAAGTTTTTGCCTCCTAACCATATACTCTTGCTTGGAAAAAGTGAATTGCAAAATTGAGTGTAACATGACTTTAAGTTTCTATCATAAAATATAACAAAGACAAAAAATTTACAAAAATTGGACAAAAAATTACAGACATGCAATAATTATTATGAGTCAAACATTCTGACTTCTTTATTTTTTATTGAAGTTTTGCTATGTAATCGTGCATCCTTAAATACTGTAGGCCAGTTTGTATTTTTAAATATGTTTTTGAGAAAAGTTTTATTAAGGTATAACAGCCATACAATAAACGTGGATTATTTGAAATGTTGGCATATGACACATCATGACCGTCAACACAGGCACAACAATAAACATATCTGCTGCCTTAAAGTTTCTTTGTTTTAAATCCTCGGTTGGGTTAAATAACACTTTCCTCCTTCCTTTTCGTCCACCCCTCCACCACTGTCCCCAGAGAACCACTGATCAGTTTTCTGACATTTTATATGAGTTTGATTTTATATAAATGGAATTATACAGCATGAATTTTTTTTCTGGCCTTTTTTTTCCTCAAAAAATATTTTGATATTCATCTGTTTTGGTATTGCCCAATCAAATGCTAAATACCATTTGATTGTAGGAATACACTGCAATTTATTTATTCAGTCACATGCTCATGAATATTCAGGTAGTATCCATTATTGTACTATGACATTGAATCCTGACTCAGGCTGGACATGGAGGCTCATGCCTGTAATCCCAGTACTTTGGAAGGCAGAGGAAGGAGGATCACTTGAGCCTAGGAGTTTGAAACCAACCTGAGCAATATAGTGAGAACTCATCCCTTAAAAAAAAAAAAGAAAGAAAGAAAGAAAGAAAAAATTTAAAAACCCTGATACAAACATTTATGTACAAATTTTTGTATGGGAAGATGTTTTTATTAATCTAGAGTAAATGTTCAAGTATATAGCACCTGAGTCATATAGTACATATATCTTTCAATTTTCAGAAAGTGTCATCATATTTTCCAAAGTGGAAGTGCCATTTTTTATTCACATCAGATGTGTGTGAGGATTCTGGGTACACCTCATTCTTGCCAACACTTGGAATGATAAGTGGGTTATTGAGAAGTGTGTTTGCTTCCAAATAATTGGAAAATTTCCACAGTTTTTCATATTGCTTTATTTAAAAGATATCATATTTCATAAGACATTTTAGATTTGTTTCTTGACTTAATGAGAATGAAACACAAAAGTTCAAATCATTATGCTGGATATATTTCTAAAACTCAAGTTTTTGCTTCCTAGACACAAGCTCTTATTATAGGTTTCTGATAAATTACCTTGTGTTCCGATAACATGCATTGTGTGATTTGAAATTTTATATATTTATTTATTTGAGATACAGGATTTCTCTCTGTCACCAAAACTGGAATGCAGTGGCATGACCATAGCTCACTGTAGCCTCCAACTCTTGGCTCAAGCAATCCTTCTGCCTCGGCCTCCAAAGTGCTGGGATTACAGGCATGAACAGTCACTCCTGGCCTGAAAGTTTCTAAAGTTTATTGATACTTTTTGACGGCCAAGAGTATGTCCTATTTTAGTAAATCTCAGGTATGCAATTGAAAAGAATGTGTATTCTGTAGTTGTTAGAAAATTTGGTCAATATTTGTTTTCTATAACCTTACTAATAATTAATAACTTTGTAACACATTTCTATAACAGTATTCTCTTAATTGTTGAGAGATGAGCATTGGACCATCCAACCCTGTTTGTGGATTTGTCTGTCTCTTGACAGTTCTACTATTGTTTGCTCTTGTATTTTGAAATTCTGTGATTAGTTGCAGATACGTTTTAGCATTGCTAAGTTCTCAATACATTGACTTTTTAAACATTATACAGGTAAAATGACCCTTTCAGTTCCTAGTAATACTCTTTGCCTTGAAATGTACTTTGATATTAATTAAGCTATCATAGCAATCTTTTAATTAGTATTAGCTTAGTATATATTTTTCATCATTTAATTTTAACATATTAGTGCCTTTATATTTAAAATGAGAGGGTTTTTTCTACAAGAAGCCCATGTTTGAGTTTTGCTTTTTAAAATCCAATCCTGCAATTTATGCCTTTTTCATTGGCACAATTAATCATTTATGATAATGTGATTATTGCTATGGTTGGATATAAGTTACCATTTTATAATTAGTTTCTACTTGTCTCATCTGGTCTTGTTTCATGTTTTTATTTTATATCTTATTTTGGATTAACTGGGTATTTTTATTATTTCATTCTACAGTCTTTCTTGGTTTATTAACTTTAAATCTTTGTGTGTGTGTGTGAGTGTGGGTATGTGTGCATGTGTTCGTGTATGCGTGTGTGTGTCAGTGTGTGAGCATGCAAGCTCTTTTTTTTCCTTCATTTTTTTCATTAAAAAAATTTTTTTAATCAATATTTTTTATTATGGTTTTGTGGGGTACAGTTAAGGGTTAGGTGTACAATTACGTTTCATTCAGCTACCCTGTTGATAAGAGGTGCTTCCCCATCCCCAGACAGATATTTGCTACTGTTAATCCCATCCCCCTCCCCCCCATAGTTTCCAAGTACCATCAGTCATTTTCTTATAGTATTGCATTGGATGTTCAAGGTCCATTATATGAGTGAGAACATGTGATACTCGGATCTTTGTTTCTGTGAGATATCACTCAGTATTATAGACTCTAGTTCCATCCAGGTTGCTGTGAAATTCATGATTTTGTTCTTTTTTATGACTGCATAGTATTCCATCGTGTATATGTACCACAGTTTTTGGATCCAGTCCTCCTTTGATGGGCAACATGGTTGTGGAAAGAACCTGGAAAGGTTCTTGCTATTGCGAACAACGCTGCGATAAACATATGTGTGCAGGTATCTTTTTTATAGAGTGATTTGAGTTCTTCAGGGTATATTCCCAGTAGGGGGATTGCAGGGTCATATGGGAGGTTGATATTTAGAGCTTTTAGGAATCGCCACGCTGCTTTCCACAGAGGTTGCCCTAGTTTACACTCCCACCAACAGTGTAGAAGTGTTCCCTTTGCATGCAAGCTCTTTAGCACTTACTTTATGGTTGATAGATTTCTTCTTTAACTTATCGAATTTAATTGATATTATATTGTTTTATGTATAGTTTAAGAATTCTATAGTAATATATTTCTATTTCTTCATCCTCAATATCTGTGCTATTTTATAATACATTTTATTGTCCTTTCTGTTACAAGTCACATAATTTGCTGTTAGTGATTTCATTCTAAATAGCAAAAATAGTCTTAAAAAATTGAATTAACAAGAAAAACACATTTTATGTTTACCAATACTATCATTATATCTGGTGCTTTTCATTTTTACCTATACATTATGATTTCCAGTGTGTATCATCTTCCTTCTTTTTAAGAAGTCCATTTAAAATTTATTTTGTAATATAAGTCTGTGGTGATGAACACCTTATATGAAAAGCTATTCTGAAATATCGCAACTCATCTACACTTTAGAAATATATTTTCACTGAGAATAGAATACGAGGTTGACCCTTGTTATTTATTTTTTTTCTCTCAGCACTTTAAAAAAGTTCTAGTGTCTTTCAGTTTTGTTAATCTCAATTTGTTGTTGTTGTTATTCTGAAAATAATATGGCCTTTTACTCTTAAAAGTTCTTTAAAGACTTGATTCTTATTACTAGCTTTATGCAAATTGATCATAAAGGGATTTGGTATAATTTTCTTCATGTTTCTTGTGTGTTTGTTGAACTTCTCAGATCTGTGAACTTATGGTTCATATTAAATTTTGAAAAACTTCAGCTTCCTATTTTTTCTGATAATTTTTGTCTTAATATATCATTCCCATTTTTTCTTTGATGACATCAATTCATACATAGTGGACTGCTTTAAATTTGCCATAAAGTCTCACTGATACTCCGTGTGTTATTTTTTCGTCCTTTTTGCCAGTTTTATTTTGGACAAATGTTATTACTGCTTAAATTCACTGATTTTTTTCTATTGCAGTGTCTAATATGTTATTAATCCCATCAAGTGTATTTTTCATTTCAAACATTGTATTTTTCATCTCAAGAAGTTTTATTTGTTTATGTGTGTTGATATTTTCATATCTATACCTAACATGTTCCATCTTATTTACTTAACTTCTTGAACATATGAATCAAGGGTTATGATAATGTCATTTAAAACATTATCATCTAATGCTATTGTATGTACCAGCATTCTAGATTGGTTTTTCCATTTAAAAATTATACATAATGATTATACATATTTCTAAGGTAAAGTATTCAATGTGTAATGATACTAGTGTATTGAACACTAGAACATATTTGGGTCACTTTTGAAGGAAAGAAAAAGAAAGAAAGAAAAAAAAAGTAGGAATGTTCTCCTAAGTGAACCAAGGTCAACATTATCTATGAAAATGCAATAACCATTCATTGACCACAGAAAATACTGTATTCAGGAACATATACCCTAGCAGATAGTAAGTTTAATGACTCAGAGGGTTGATTTCCTTCATGCTCCCTCCTAACTGGATAGCTTTTATGACTTCTAAAAACAAGTTCATAGCATAAAATAAGAGTTCAAGAAATTTAACTAAGCCTGGCATGATGGTTCATGCCTGTAATCTCAGCACTTTGGGAAGTGGAGGTAAGAGGATGGCCTGAGCCCAGGGGTTCAAGACTAGCCCAGATAACTTGGTGAGACCTCATCTCTACAATAAATCAAAAAATTAGTCAGGTGTGGTGTCACATGTCTGTAGTTCCAGCTACTTGGAAGGTTGAAGTAGAAGGATAACCTGAATCCAGTATGTCGAGGCTGTGGTGGCTGTGAGTGTGACACTGCACTCCAGCCTGGGTAACAAAGTGAGACTCTAACTCAAAAAAAGAAAGAAAGAAAAATATAACTATAACTACCTCTTCCTTTTTATCACACTGCTCTTTCAATATATGGTGTTTTAAATAATAATTACTTTAGCATTAGTTGTTGCAAACTTTTATCTATCATTTTCATGGAATTAAAAAGCTATTCTGTATTTAATACCCTGGAATTATGGCTTATGGGAAATAAGTATTTTATTATTCTGTATTCATTGTATTTTATTGTTCTATATTCTTTGAAACTCAATGTCCTCGTCTATAAAATGGGAATAAACACACACGTCCTGTGTTGGTTAGTTACATCCTGACTGGGTAGCTGATATAATAAAGTGTGATATGAATATAACTTTGTTCTGCTAGAATGAGGCAAACCTAAGTCATTAATTTTTTAGAGATATTTTAGTGTGAATTCTAAGTTTACTTTTACATTTATTCTTGACTTTCAATAGTAATTTCTCCATCAACTTTAATAATCCTAAGAATATTGTAGTAGTTAAGTCTCTTTTATGATGCCTATCTATGGCATTCGTATTGAGAGATAAATAGCAAATATATGATACACAAAACAGTGCTCAATACTGTTGATAGATAACAAGTTGATAGAGTATGAAGCAGCCCTTATGATAAACTTTGAGAGCAGTGTTGCTCAGATACTGTCAGATTCGAGTCTTGGGTATCAGCATCACTCTCTTTTGTCCTCTTTTGAAAGCTGAATTGCCAACTGATATGAAGTATCATTTTGTTCTCTTTCATTGATCATCTCAGAAGTTTTAAACTTTATTAATACAGCCTCATACATTTTTGGCTTTTATCTCTGGTTGCAACTTAATTTGATCGTAGTGCTGAATATTAATGTCATGGATGGAAATAAATGCAGTTTCATTTATTATGGCAAATATTTCAATGTAAATGTTCTATCAAAATAGATCCGCTAAAATGATTTTCTTTCTGAGTGCTTGATTATGAAAGATTTAAAATCCATTTAAATTAGATAATTTGTAAAAAATATGTGTGTGTTTGTTGACCTTCACAGTGACTAATGTCATAACTCTAATTAAAGGTCACAATAGGAAAATTATTTTTCAGGACTCTTTTAGAAAATTCATTAGTGACCATTACAGGCACCTCATTCCAGGCTCACATTCATTTTTTTTTCTTGGTTATGTTGACATTTCTCCCATTCATTCATTCACGTGTGGAAGCATGCATTTGTTCAGTCTGTTACCAACATGTATTTGTGAGACCCCCTCATCTCCTGGGGCTGCATGATGGCCTATGTGCTTATATCAGAGGACAACACTGACATGAGTCCTGCCGCCACAGAGCATTAAGATCAAGTGTGAAGCCACAAAATAAGTCAGTAATTAAAACTATGATGTGTGTTCTCAAGCCAAAGCCCAACAACCAAAATAATGTGCTCTGAGGCTCTGCTCTGTATCCTGCTATTTTTTCTTCTCATGTTTAATAAACACTTGTTTTGGGATCTCTTTTGGGCGACAGCCTCTGCCTTTCCATCACTGAAAGAGACAAATGACATTGCCACATCCCAACTAGCAGAGAACATGTACCTGGGACATGGCACATAGGTGCTGGCTGTGTGCTCCACTGGCTGAAAGGACCCTGCTCCTTGTCCCTCACAGCCTATCTCAGCAGTCCTTGGGTTCAGGGGACACTCATCCTCAGGCAGTGCTAATAGTCAAGCTTATAGATAAGTGCATGTAAATACCAGAGAGCTGAAAACCTGGAGCACGGACAGCTTGGATCAGGTCAGAAACAAGTTCAACATCACAGGAAATCAGTGTCTGGAAGAGATATCGGTGCTCTCATATCAACTGCAACATTATTCACAATCGTCAAAGTATGGAAACAGCGTTTGTGACATCATGGATGAATCTGGAGGATATTATGCTAAGAGATACAAGCCAGAGACAGAGAGACAAATAAATGCTGCACAATTTCACTTACATGTAGAATCTACATGTGGGTGAACGGTAGAGTAGGAAGAAAATGAGATGTCGATCCGAGTTTCAGTTATGTAGGTACTAATGTACAGCATGGGGGCAAGAATACTATTCTTGGAATTTGTAGAGAGTAGATCTTAAGTGTTCTCAACACACACACACACACACACATACACACACACACACACACACACACACACACGCACGCACAAAGCCTGTAACCATGTGAAGTGATAGGTAAGTTAATTAACTTGACTGTAGCAATCAGTTTGCTGTATAATGCATATCAAAACACCACATGGCACATCCTAAATATATAAAATTTCCAATTAAAAATATTAAAGAAAAAGAATGAAGGCAGTGATGATGCAAAAAACAGCATCCTAAACAACAAACATTGGAGAGAAAGAGCAAGAAATGACCAAGAAAGAGAAAGGAGAGTCATAGAAAATGTCTATTTACATAGGCAGGAAGGAACAATATTGTTTGTCGTCCTGTGCATTAGTGGTTGTTCATCATGGAGTGTCTGTTAAGTCATGATGTAGCAAAGTCATTACCTCTGACACTGTTAATCCAGGATCTTCTCCCAAGATCTCACAGCCACACAGCTGGAGGACACCGGTGTCCTGACTAGCCCATTTTTCCATGAACTCATCATTTTTCCCTTTAAATAAGGGGCATTTCCTCCTTTCTCCACATTTGGGTAGAATAATTAAGTCTGAACTTCTGAGTTCCAAGGATGACTTTTTTTTGGAGGGGGAGGGGAGGTGACACAAGGTAACACTCAGGAAGACACAGGCCTTTGCTGCCTATTGGGTGTTTCTGGGGCCTGAATAGGAGATTGTGGCTTTTAGAGCCTGCTGCAACTCATCATTCTCATGTTGCTTCATTGAGTCCGGGTTACAATAGCCCAGCCCCTAGTACCTAGTACGTGCAACTTAGGAGACTAAGTCCTTCATCACATCAGCAGAGGGGAGGGGGCATGCTGACCTGAGCTCTCAAGCAACTGCACTTCAAAACCAATCATGAGTCCATGGGGAGCCAGCATCACCAGGCACAGAGGTGTGGGAGGAGCTCACAGTTCCCTCTTTTCTTTCAAGAAGAATAAGGCCACTTGTCAGTGTTCATCAGGCTCCTGAGAGGAAAAGAGTTTTTTATATTTTTATGTGGAGGTGAATCTCCCTGCTGTTTACCTGTCTTCTGGCTCAGAGAAAATAGCCAGAGATTATCATATCATTGTCAACTGATGGACTGTGATTTTTCCTGTGCCCTCCCTTAGAAGCGGTGGGTTTATGTTTGACTCTTTAATATTCCACCTGAGAAGCCGGGCTTGGTGGCTCGGCCTGTAATTCCGCCCTTGGGAGGCTGAGGTGAGTGGATTGCCTGAGCCCGTGGGTTCGAGACCCACCTGGGCAACTTGGCGAGACCTCATCTCTACAATAAATTAAAAAAAAATTAGCCCGGCATGGTAGCACGCGCCTGTAGTTCCAGCTACTTGGAAGGCGAAGGCGGAAGGATGGCGGGAGCCCAGCAGGTCAAGGCTGTGGTGGCCAGGAGTGTGCTACTGCACTCCAGTCTGGGTGACAGAGTGAGACTTCAAATCAAAAAAAAAAAAAAATTCCAACTGAGAAAAGAAAGTCTAAACATTTCAACCCAAGTGCTTCTCCCTTTCTTTCCAACTTGTTTCTTAGGCATGCCACTTCTGTGAAAAAAGAGGAAAGCCTTATTGAAAGGTGCAGACCACAGTCAGAAGGGCATCCCCAAGATGGCTCTGCCTCCCAAAGACAACAAAGGCCATAAATTCCTGCCTTTCCCGCCCGTGCAAAACTTAAACCTGTGCTCAAACAACCTCTTCCTATAGAAATGCTACCTCATAGTCTCCTCCAATAAGACTCAGGCACGGCACTGGCCTGCCCCTGCAAGGTTCATAAATATACCTTTCTCCCTGCATAACTCTCTCTCTCTCTTATTCCCTCTCTCTGTCCCGTCACTCTCTCGCCTTTTCTCTCTCTCTCTCTCTTGCTTTTTCTCTCTGTCCCCACCACTCTCTTGTTAGCTCTCTCTCTCTCTCTCTCTCTCTCTCTCTTACTTTCTCTCACACTCCCTCCCCCCCCTTTTGCTTTCTCTCTCTGTCCCCGCCACTCTCTTACTCTCTTGCTCTCTTTCTCTCTCGGTCTCTCTCTCTTTTTCTCTCTCGTCCTTCCTCGGTTACAGTCCCTTCGTGTAACTGCCCCTTTAATAAATCTCTCAGTTCAGACGGCGTGGAGTCGTTACTGGGCGCCCCCCAAAACTTCTTTCACTTATTAACTAATATTAATTGGGAAAAAATAATCCTTTTAAAGATTAAATTAGGCATACTCAAATGATAACATATGTCTTGATAAATTTTGTAAAGGATGTCTTTACTTGGAAAAAAAATAATTCCCAACAAGTATGCCAAAAGAAACACATTGGAAAGTAAATTTAATAGCCAACAACAGGATAACAGCATTTTTTGGTTGAGAGACATCAGTATGTTTGTTTGCTATTGGAAGATTAATTTATAAATGGGTTTTTTTAGTACTTCAAAACAAAATTTTATCTTAAATATTATGCATTTTACCTTCAAAATCATGTGTATATTTCATTTTATGAATATATATTTTTCAAAGATAATGCACAGTTCCGCTTCTTTTATTCACTGTTTTTTTAAACCAATCACAAGAGTGACAATTGCATGAATTTCTGCTGAGCATTAGGCAATGTGCTAGTTTTTATAACTATTTCCCTTCATATTTCTATAAATCCTGAGGGTAAAGTAGCATATCTTTTTCATTTTTTAGATGAGAAAAATGTGCCCAGATTTCAGATATTCTGCCCCAGATACACAGCTCATGAGGTATGAAGCCAGGTGCTATGGTCTGAATGTTAGTGTCCTTTCCAAATTCACAAGTTGAAACCTAATCACCAATGTGATGATATGATGAAATGGGGCCTTTGGAGGTGATTACATCATGAGAGTGGAACCTTGTGAATGGGATTAGTGACCTTATAAAAGACACCACAGAGAGCTGCTCCCTCCCCCTACCATATGAAGACAAGATTAGAAGGTGCCATCTGTGTACCAGGAAACAGGCCTTTGCTGGACATTAACCCTGTCAATACCTTGATCTTGGATGAATTTCCCAGCCTCCAGAACTGTGATAAATAAATGTCTGTTGTTGATAAGCCACTTAGTCTAAGGTGTTTTGTTATAGCAGCTCAAATTCGCTGATAGCAGTCTCCAAAGCTGGAACTGAGTGACTCCATGACCCATGTTGTATTTTTGATTCTCTTTCTAGTTCATGGTATAATGATGATATCACATTAAATAGGCGATTCCAGAGACATTTTATCCTGTGACTCTCAGTATCACTAACAGATGTTATTTCTGAATGGTAGTCCATAAAATACACATTCAAACTTTATTAAATATGTTTTGAGGCCTTTAAAGTGTCTGGAATTATTTAAAATCAGAAAATAACACGATGGCTCTCAGAAACCATTATGCATTTTGACATTACTTTTAAGTTAGAAACTTCTTTTCATAGATATAGGCGGCTACAAGGTCAGATGAAACTGTACAATTGCTATCATCCTTTACTAGTTTGTAATTCAGATACTTCATGTCTTAATCCTTGATTTTTGTCTTATTTTCTACCCAACACTATGAGTGTTGAAAACAATGGGGTATGGGGCTTTATAAACTCTGTAGCCAGTGATAATCTTTTCATGTCTCCATTTTGTCATCTATAAAATGGAGATAAATATCTAACTCACAGGGTGGTGAAGGTAACATTCTGCTTTAGTTTTTGGTCACACAAACAGGAATAACAACAACCGTAACAAGAGCCATGTGCAACACCCTCCCCCTTTATTCCTACAGATTGTTTTGGGACATCTGAAATGCATTTATTCTTCACAACACCCATGGAAAGTGTGTTCAGGTGGGCATTGGAGATAGGACAGCAGGCAAAAATGCCAATGATTTTTACCCTTAGGGAACCTGTGCTCTACTTTGTGAGATCACATGGTCTAGTTCAGGAAACGTTCATTAAATAAATAATTACACAAATAATGCAAACTTAAACCTGTGGCAAAGTGCTTCAGAAGAGATGTTCAGGAAAATATCCCACTTTATGAGGCAGGAATTGTCAGAGACACTGCCCCAGCAACCGAGACACAGAAAGACATAGAAAGAGTTAGAAGTATTGGGAAGTGAGTGTTGGGAATTGGTGCAGACAAAGGGAATGACATTACAAGGAGAGGGAACAGCATTTAGGTAGAAGGAAAGAATTTAGACTCTTGAGGACCTTGAAGATGGTGGATATGGGTGAAGCGATAAAGAATGAGGAGGGAAATGGAAAGTGAGAGGAAGGGGGCAGCAATCTGGGATCTGGACCTAAAAGCATATTAGAGTTTCAGCCTTGTGTTGAAAGCAGTGGGGAGCCATTCAAGTTTCTGAGCAAAGGGTATGATGTGATCTGACTTCAGTGGAGAAAGGCTACATGTTCTTAGTTTCTGTGTGGGATTGGCTCCTGAGGGAGCACTACTTATTCACTGGAAAAGCAGAACTCAACTTTACTGACGACTAGTCAACACTCCCTCCCATTAGCTTCTTTCTTAGGCTTTGGCACAGGAAGTAGATCATTTCCATTTTATTTTATGTCTTAGCCAGAACAGCAGGAAGCTTTTTTGTTACCTCCTTGATTATTTTAAGACAGGTATGCATTTTTTCAAATGTTTTAGATGCAATCCTGGAGCCTCAGAGGCGACTGACTGAACATGTATAATTGCACCCACATTGATTCAGGTGGGTGTCAGAAAAAAAAAAAGAGGAAAGCTAGCTAATCAGTCTCAAAAAGAAGATGCAGGATCCAGTGGTCTTGGGATCCGTTACCCATGGTGTGAGTACTCACATAGTGTCACGAGCTACTGCAGAGGAGGAACAGACTGGCAGAGAGCTCTCAGTGTCTCTATTTTACTTCAAGAGGAATAAAACAAAATTCCAGGACTTGAATATCTGCTCATATGGCAGGATGTTGTTTTCTTGTTGCTAGGGTACAGATGGACAGGGTGAGGGTGGAGAGGCGCAGGGAGGAGCGCAGCACTGCCGGGGCTGGCAAGCCGGAGCTGCGTACTGGCAACCCAGAGATCCGAGTAGACGCAAAAAATTGTGATACACAGAGATGAGAGAAGAAAAGATTTATTTAAGAAAAGTTCACCCCCCACACACAGGGAGTGGGCCTACACTCTAGGTGAGTGTGGCGTGGAAGTCCCCCAGAGTCCTGGCTTAAATCCTTTTCTTGGAGATGTTGCCCATGACTGCTGTGACTTCCTTGTCAACCACCTGTGGATGTCTTGGAGATCCTGTGACACAGAGAGCCATTAATGTCTGCCCACATTATCATAGCCCCTAGAGAAGGGCGTGACAAGGATCATAATTCTCCTGCACCTTCCCAAACGACATTCCTTAGAGCTAGTGGACAGTGCACTTGTCCTTATCTCCTAGGCATTCCCAGTGAGTAGCTTCGGGGAATCCTTGTCTTCCCTGTAGATAGTGCCCAATTTACTGGAAGATCAAATCCCCACCTGCTCCCCCTCTGAGCGGTCATAACTTTTGTAATTACAAGTTTCATGACTTTTACAGTCCTTACCCAATGCATTATGTCTTAGGCCTTGTAAATTCCCTTTACTCTAGGCAAGCTTGATTGCCACTATGAGATACCTCAGATACCTGAAAGTCTGTTTCTGAAAAGAAAAAGTCAGTAAAGTTATTATACCTAAAGGGTGCATTTCTCCAAAAGCATAGCTTCTACTTTCTCATCATTGTGTCAGGGTTTAAGAACAAGATGAAAAATGGTTTCCCACTCTCGGTCTGTCCTTTCACTTGTCATTGCCTCTCTTCAACTGTAAGAAAAGAAAAGCTTGGTCGGGCTGGGTGACTCAGTCTGTAATCCCAACACTTTGGGAGGCCGAGGCAAGTGCATTGCCTGAGCCTGCAGGTTCGAGACCCACCTGGGCAACTTGGTCAGACCTCATCTCTACAATAAATAAAAAAACTAGCCGGGCTTGGTAGCACGTGCCTGTAGTTCCAGCTACATGGAAGGCTGAGGTGGAAGGATTGACGGAGCTCAGCAGGTTTCAGTCTGGGCAACAGAGTGAGACTCCAACTCAAAAAAAAAAAGAAAGAAAAGAAAAGTTTGAGATTGATGTGATGGGAGGGCTTTTGATGTAGAGGATTTAATAATTTTATATCACTGAACTATATTAGCATATCTACTATATTTTAGTAGATAAATATGCCTTAAACCATTATTCATGCAGGTTTATAAAATAAACTATTAAGTTATTTATTAACTATTAAGTTACATTAATCCTGCAAGAATGCTTCCTTTACTACATAGTGTTTTAAACATTCTAAATACTTTCAAATATATTTATATTTTTCTCCCGTTTACTTATCAACATTTGTAAAATGAGATAAATATGTTGGTTCTAGGGTCAAAATTTTATAACTGCAGCATCTGAGTCAGAGAGCATAAGCAACTTGTTCAAAGAATCATCAGTTGGGTCAAAGCAAAGATTGTACCAGACAATGTTAAACAGGTAAAGGGAGGGGGCCAGAAATGCTTTTGACTTCACAGGTCAGACTATGTGAACACAACTCTGCCAAAACAAAAAGTGATAGAGGTCTTTTGGGGGATTTTTTTGGTTGCTGTTGGGGTTTTGTTTATTTCTTTGTTTTTTGGCTTTTGTTTTTTGAGTGACGGGATCTTGCTCTGTCATTCACAATAGTGGTGCAATCATAGCTCACTGCAGCCTTGGACTCCTGGAGTTTAGTGATCCTCCCAAGTAGCTGGGACTACAGGTGTGCACTGCTGTGCCCAGCTAATTATTTTATTGTAAGGACAGAGTGTTGCTTTGTTGCTAGTCTCAAACTTTTGGTCTCAAGCAAGCCTTCTGCCTTAGTTTCCAAAAGTTCTGGGATTACAGGCATGAGCCACTGTACTTGGTCTAAGTAGAGTCTTTAATAGACAGGATGAGTTAGTGGACAAGAACATTAGGTGCTGGATGATCAATGGAATGTGCCCAGCATGTTGAATTTTCCCCAAGTCTGTGACTGTTTTTCTCTGTAATTAGGCTATCTGTGTTTGTTAACTGGTATCTGTTGAAATTAGACTGGAAGATTGGGGTTCTATTTTCCTTGATGATTATATTTCAGAGAAATTATTTGTAGGTTCTTGAGTAAGACAGTCCTGAGTGATAAAACTGACAAGAGGCTTTTAAAATGATTTACATTTCAAAAGGGCAGAGTAAGAATTTGTAGTTGCGAGTTTTCTAAAGTCAGTGCTCTAAAAAGGAAAATCAGGGGTCTAGGTTTGACAGTAATTCCGTCTAGAGTTAGTCAAGTGGAGGGGAATGTTAAGGTGGAATCCTGAGTACTTGGGTCTGTTTAGGTTTTATGAAGTCCTTGGGAACATATGTTTGCCCATTTTTAGGTTCTACTTAGCGGCCAGCATGGTGGCTGGCCCAAGTTCATTTAGCAAATACTTGTTGAATGAACAAATTTACGATCTGCCCTTCTACTCACTACTATTTTATTTCATAAGCTGGAAAAAAAACACTTAAATCTTTATGAGCTGATGAAACTTTCCCTTACTGAGAATTGTGGTGATACAAAAGTGTAGCAAATGAATGAACACTCTTGGGCCTTAAATGATTGTTTTATTTTGCATTATTAATGTGTTAGGGAGAGCAAAAAAACAGACAATGGGAAGAATCTTAACATATATACAAATGGAAAGGTCATGTAGTTGAAATTTTCCTTTATCAACCTGGAGAGGAAAATGATAATATTAAAAAATGTGGCCCGAGGCCAGGCACGGTGGCTCATGTCTATATTCCCAGCACTTTGGGAGGCCAAGGTGAGAGGATTTCCTGAGCCCATGGGTTCGAAACCAGCCTGGGCAACTTGGTGAGACCTCATCTATACAATAAATCAAAAAATGAGCCGGGCATGGTGGCACATGCTTGTAATTCCAGCTACTTGGAAGACTGAGGCTGAAGGATCACCTGAGCCCGGCAGGTCGAGGTTATGGAGGCTGTGAGTGTGGCACTGCACTCCAGCCTGGGTGACAGGGTGAGAACTCCAACTCAAAATAATAATAATAATAATAATAATAATAATAAATCATGGCCCGACACGGTGGCTCACACCTATAATCCTAGAATTTTGGGAGGTCAAGGTGAGAGAATCACTTGAGACTAGGAGGATCACTTGGGACCAACTTGGGTAGCACAGTGAGATCCTGTCTCAAAAAAAAAATACCTTTTCTCCATTAGTCTGAGCTTGTATCTGGACACCATTAATTCAGTTGCCTCTGACAGTATCATTTAGATCACAAAATTAGCATCTCATTAAGAAAATTAGTATGGAAATTTTGTGACTTTAGAGCAATTATTGCCTGGAAGGGCAAATTTTAAAAGGTGACGTTAATAGGTTGGCACCTTTATCAATTAACTATTCTCTGAAGATAAAATCTACCTGATTGGAAAAACTCATTTTGTGTTAGAAAATTCAAGATCTCGGCAAGGTCCTTCACTGCCTCAGCCACACAGAACTAGTGATTCAGCGTGAATCACATAAAACATTCAGGACGATGTTTTTATATGCGCTCGTTTCTTAAAATCCATCTTCTCCTTTCAAAATGGATATGTTTTCCAAATCTTGAATTTTTGTTTGCATTGGCAATGGTGAAGTCTCCACAGACTGCGGCCTTTCTCTAGCTAATTTATTCATCACATATTTATTGAACTTAGTACCTGCCAAGCACCATGCTGGCCTTGACTGTGTGGAAAGAGATGATGCAAGTCTCGCCTTGCTCCTGTGGGGCTGACAGCTTTATATGAAATGCTAGCATAAATAAAATGTGCTTAATACGTATTGCTGATTTGAGCAGAAGGGTCTTGGCATTCGCTTAGAGTTAATTTTACCACCAAATAGATTTTTTCATTAAAGTCAGATTTTGGACTGGATTCAAAACTAATCTGCTGTCCCCAAACTCCTGTTCAATTATTATTCTTGATCCTATTTTTTTAAAGAACAGTTTTAGGTTCACAGAAAAACAGTATTGGAAAGAAGGTACAGTTATTCCCCCATAAACTCTGCTTCCTACAAATGTATAGTCTCTCCCACTGTCAACGTTTCACACCAAATGGTGCATTCATTACAACTGATAAACTTCCACTGATGCATTATTACCCCCAAGAGTCTGTAGTTTTACCTTAGAGTTCACTCTTGGTGTTGTACGTTCTAGGCTTTCGACAAATGTGTGAATATAAGTCCACCATTATAGGACTGCCCTAAAAATCCTGTGTGGTCTGCTTATTCATACTTTTTTCCCCTCTAACCTATCACAAGCACTGATTTTTTTTTTTACCATCTCCATAGTTTTATGCTTTTCAGAATGCTATAGAGTTAAAATTATACAGTATGCAGGCTTTGCAGGTTGGTTTATCTGAGCAATGTGCATTTAAGATTTCTTCATGTCTTTCCACGGTCTGATAGTCTTTTTAGCACTGAAGAATGTTTCATTATCTGGATACAACACAACAAATTTATCCATTTACTTATGGAAGGCGTCTTCACGTCTTCATTGATTCCAACATGTGGAAATTGCCAATGAAGTCTCTGTAAACACCTGTGTGCAGGCTTTTGTGTGGACATAAGTGTTCAACTAATTTGTGTAAATACCAGGAAATGAGATCGTTGAATTGGATGGTAGCATAATATCTAGTTTTATGCAAGGCCATGAAATGTCTCAATAAATTTTTAAAAATTGAGATCACATCAAGTGTCTTCTCCGACCACAGTGAAATAAAACTGAAAATCAACACCAAGAGGAAGTCTGGAAGCTATACCATATATGGAACTTAAACAACATGCTCTTGAATAACCTCGTGATTAATAACACAATTAAGACAGAAATTAAAAGAATTTTTGAAACAAATAAAAATGGAAATACCATGCACCAAAATCTCTGGTATACAGCAAAATTAGTGGTAAGGGGTAAGTTTATAGTGTTAAATGTCTTTATAAAATACAAAATAAAAAGATCACATATTAACATGTGCCACTGTGCCTTGAACATATAAGTAGTAAAAAATTGTTAGTATTGATTCAGATGTGTGACTGAACCGCTTTGCGGCACTTCATGGAAAACACTGTGACATCTCATATTGCTTTGTTAAAGAGCACGTGGCCTTTACAGATTTAACATTTTCCATATAAATTGTGTTCAAACACCCCTAGAGGTCTATAATGTGTGGTAATTTGTAATTATGTTGAGGCATAAACTAGAACAGCCATATGCATCTGTTGCAATGAAACTTTATTGTTCTCACTTAATACATAACATAATTTAATTCTTAAAACAGAACTATGAGTTGTGTATTACCATCTCAGTTTTCTGAAAAAAGGAAACTGAAGAAAATAAACTATTCAGTTAGATGTGAACACTTAATAATTTGTGAATAGCTTGGGATATTTTCCTCAGAAATATCGTTAGTCTCTTTCCTTGGGATTTTCGATCTTATTTCTAGTAAAGTTATTTCAATAATGTCGTTTCCATCTGACAAAATAGAGTCAGAAACACATTTTTGCATGGAACTAGAAACAAGACACTTTAGATCTTTGAAATTAGAAGTACACTTCATGGATGGATGGATGGATAGCTAGATAGATATCACTACTATTGTAATTACAGTATCGATGTGGAGATACATTTTTTAATTTTTTTCTTATTTTTTCACTGAGGCAGGGTTCCCCAGTCCCCAGGCTGCAGACTGGGACCTGTCTGTGGCCTGTTAGGAACCTGTCCACCTAGCAGTAGTGAGGGGTGGGCAGGAGCTCTGCCTCCTGTCAGATCACCAGGGACATTAGATTCTCCCAGGAGTGGGAGCCCTATTGAGAACTGTACATGCAAGGGATCTAGGTTGCGGTCTCTTATGAGAATCTAATGCCTGATAATCCCTCTCCCCCTGACAGACTGAGGAAAAACCGTCTTCTACGAAACCAGTCCTTGATGCCGAAAAGGTTAGAGAAGGTTGCCAAAGAAATTGGAGCAACAATGTGGAAATAAATGGTAACATTCGAATTTGTTTTTTGCCCAGCATTTAGGAAATGTGTGGTAATTTGTAATTATGTGTGTAATTTGGAAGTTCATGAATATCACTCCTCAGCCATGTCTTCAACTTCCAGTAATATAGCTGTATTTCTTGCTCCCAGTGCAACTATCATAGAGGTAATCAGTGGTAATGGTGCTCGTATTAATACAGTAGGCTTGCAATAGTTAAAATGTGTAATCATAATCACAAAAAAGTGAAATGGAAGGCGTTCTGTTTTAAAAGTTTAGTCTCGAAATTCTTTGACACCTAAGCTTGTCTTGAATGTATTTTTTTATTGTGTTTAAACTGCTTGATTTAATTGGTTAGACAAAATTTTATTAGGAGGTTTGAGCCCAAGATTTTTTCTGTAAGGACTAGCTAGCTTGCTTACTTCTGTGGGTTCAGTAATTGGTTTCTTACCAAAAGAATATGAGAGAGCGCCCATAAGGACACAGGACTTTTGTGAAGAAATATGGCCATAGATAGTTACAGTATTAAAGAAATTCATTCCTTTACCATATAACTGTACTTTGGGATATTTCCTAACAAAGTGACTCAAGAGAATCAATGATCATTTGTATAAATATATAATTATTTTATTTAAAATTTCAAATAAATAAGGATAATTATAATCTCCAAAAGGATGGAAATATTTAATAAAATATCTTTCCAAACTTAGTACACTGGAAGGAAACATGAAAACAAATATGGAGTCTATGTACAAACATTTAAAATGTTTGTTAGGAAATGATAAGTAAAAGTATTTATATACAACTTGATATCTTTCCAATTTGCAAGTATGTAAATATGCACGTGTGTTTGAATGCACACACACACACACACACACACACACACACACACTATGCAAAGGTGTTTCAGCAATGAAACCATTGTGATTCTTGAAAACCTTCCCATTCTGAAAAATCTCACATTGAAAACAGCATGGCTCATGGGAACAATAGCCCACTCAAAACCTATGCAACCCTGAAACTAGGCTACTCATAAAAACAATAATTAGTACCTGGAGAGATGACATCACAGTTCAGTGCTGATGGATGTTTACTTTGGTCATATTTAAAATGCACAGAAATGGCAGAATGAGAGTACTGACCTTCAGGCTCCGAGACAGCACAGCTGGCACCTCAGATCTGAGCCAGCAGGACTGCCATTGTGGCAGACACTGGTGGAAATGCGACCTTCTCTATCTAGCCAGTCTCCCTGGGGAAGGACCTTGGGCACAGATACTCATATTTAATTTTCTTCAAAGGAAATAGAAATGCTTTCTGCCTGAGAAACGGCCAAGCTGAAGGTTTTGCTTATCCTTCTTTTTAAAATTTAATTTTATTATAGAGATGTGGGGTACCAGTGAGGATTAACTACATAAGTAGGTTGTAGGCGGGTGAGGTTTGGGCTTCTAACTGGCCCTAACTCCCCTGGGGAATAGATCGGGTACCTTTGTGTTGTCACATGCCCCCTTTCCTACTCCCATCCCCCCTTCCTCCCATGACATTGCCCACAACTGCCAATCCCTCCCTTGTGCCAATGTGATTAATGTTCAGGGCCCACTTAAGAGTGAGAACACGCAGTATTCAGTTCTTTGTTTCTGTGATGGTTCACTTAGTATGATGGTTGCCAATTCTATTCAGTTTGCTGTGAAAGTCCATGGAAAATATGGAATGCTTCATAAACTGAGTGTCACCCTTGCACTGGGGGCACACTAATCTCCGTCTTGTTCCAATTTTACTTGCTTGTTCTTCTAAAGGCGATGATCCTATTTTTCCTATTCCAGCCTTCCCTGGATAGTATCTGAAACAACACACCACTCTCTGTCATCATTTTCCTACTTATCAAGCATGTGCAAACTGATTCGTGTTGCGAAAACACCCATGACAGCAGAATAGGCTGGACAGTTGTGTGAAAAATACTCAAAAATTATGAAAAGGGGGCTGTTAGCATTGTGGGCTTATGGAGTTTTCCGCAGTCAAAATTTAAAATATATTGCAAGATTCAAGTTTAAATAAAAATTTAGTAAAACCAAATTAAACATTTTTAATAAAATAAAAGAAAGTGTAAATTGAATGCACAGAGGCAGGAAGAGAGAGTACGAGGGCATAAGCCATTGCTGGAAACAATTCAAAGTGTGTGTTCTGCCAGGGATTCCAAACATCCACATTTTTATATATGGATGCCTGTTTCTCTTTCTAAACATGATTACACTGATAACATTGAAAACTTTCATACATTTGTTTTGATGTAGCAAAGTTTTCTACTCTTCAAAATTCATGCTTACATAGTTGCGAACATCATGCAACACCCCATTTTTCCTTTTCCAGCTGCCCTATATAATCTCATAATCATGATGCAAAGCACTATTCATTACAACTGCATATGATGAATATACCATAATCTACTTGACCACTTTCCTGTAGCTGAGAATGGATTGGTCCTAACTTTTGTTATTATAAAAATATTGAGAAGAAAATATTTGTATTTAAATATTTTATTTGTTCCAAATTCAAATGATTTCTTCATGATAGATACCCACTAGTGAATCAGCAGGTGTTCCCTTATGCTTAATTTTTTCTTTTTCCTTTTTTTGTCACTTATGTTTAGTTCTCTTTCCAAATCACCACCTGAAAAGTTTATGAGTTCTTTCTCCTTATGAGCAGTCTGTCCCAGGAGGCACAATGTCAGAGGTGAGCCCATATGTCCATGGGTGCCTCCTGCACCGAGCTGGTGAGAGGTGACTTGAGCTCTGGACGAGGCATCTCCATCAGTCATCTCAGGACCAGTATGTCGATCCACGGTGCAGTCTCAATTCTGATGCATAGAGAAGATGCACTCATTCCATTTATTCATCCCATGGTCAAGACATAACAACTCTTCCTGAGAAATATCCAGTGGAGAAAGGAGTGTGGCATTGGTGCTGCATTTAATACTGTACTCTGCATTATGAAGCCATTTCTGCTCTGGGAGCCATTGTAATGTGGAATATTGACATATATGGGTGATGCTTTGAACTAGGAGATCACTGGCACTCCTACTTTTTATTAACTTGTTTCTTGTTTAGCAACACATCACACAACTTGCTAGGATTTTTAGTGTGATTTTTCTCATATTGCTCTCATTTAGCTGTCTTTGCCATTTCCTCCAAGATTTTCCAGCACTGGGGTTTTTTCTTGTGTTCTGGATACTTTGTTTGATTCTGGCCTGGCGTCTCAACACTTTTCTGAAGGATGAAATGCTGAAGCTTATTTTGCTTTCTCCTAGTTAGAAGAGTTCTTGACTTATGGGAGTAGATGTAGAAAAAAACAAAGCAAGTTGATTGCATGGGGAGTATCCACCCAGGCTTTGAACCACCCAAGGGGCCCAAGTGGCTCCGTCATTGCTTTAGTGGCCAGAAGGATTGTTGGGAGGGCAAACTATACTGTAGACACTCACTTAAAATCTTTGTATTTTAGAGACAAGACTATCACCAGTCACAAATAGCTTCATGTTTTCAACTAGCATCTCTTCATAACTATTTGAACCTCAAATATGATAAATTATCAAGCTAGAAGGTTTACATTTTTAACATTTATTTATTTTTATTTTGGATTCAGGGGGTACATGTGCAGGTTTGTTACATGGATATATTGTGTGATGGTGGGGTTTGGGGCTTCTAATGAACCCATCACTCAAATAGTGAACATGGTACCCAGTAGATTATTTTTCAACCCTTGCTCCCACTTCCTCCTTTAAAAGTCCCTAGTGTCAGGTGTTCTCACCTTTATGTTCATGTGTACCTAAGGTTAAATTGCTTTTAAAAGAGCAACGCCATTCTGACTGGAGTCTCTGTGGAAAGCAGTGTGGCGATTCCTAAAAGCTCTAAACAGCAACCTCCCATATGACCCCGCAATCCCCTTACTGGGAATATACCCTGAAGAACTCAAATCACTCTATAAAAAAGATACCTGCACACGAATGTTTATCGCAGCATTGTTCATAATAGCAAGAACCTGGAACCAACCATGCTGCCCATCAAAAGAGGACTGGATTTTAAAAATGTGGTACATATACACGATGGAATACTATGCAGCCACAAAAAAGAATGAAATCATGAATTTCGCAGCAACCTGGATGGAACTAGAGTCTATAATACTGAGTGACCTCTCACAGAAACAAAGATCCGAGTATCACATGTTCTCACTCATATAGTGGACCTTGATTATCCAACGCACTACCATAAGAAAATGACTGACAGTGGTGGGAAACTATGGGAGGGGGATGGGACTAATGGTAGTAAACATCTGTCTGGGGACGGGGAGACACCTGTTATTAACAAGGGGGCCTGAATGAAGCTTATTTGTATACCTAAACCTTAACTGTCCCCCACAATATCATAATAAAAAATATTGATAAAAAAAAGACAAAATAACTAAAAAACAGCAATGCAAAATAAGCCCATGCTACCATTTTAGTCTTTTTTATAAATAATAGCGTGGTACATGATTAATGACTTCCTGATACCTTATGGTATTACCAATGTTGGCCTTTCCACGTCGGTAATGCTCTGTCATTTGTCTTTCACTTTCATCTGCCCCTCTTTTGCAATTTCTTTAGTTTTTCAAATTTCTGCTAAAATAGTGATGAAAGTGATTTTGAATTTATTTCTTCTTTTTACTCGAACATTAGACTATTGGCAAGAATAAGGCAATTTATAAATAGTGATGAAATTCATTTAATTTTCCTTAAAATATACACACTTGTAGCTATATAGATACTCAGATATCTTGTATCTAAGTTAAAAAGTCACTTTCAAATATTTTATCTGTTCATCATTTCATTTAACTTTCATTCCATTTCACATATTTTCTGGAATTATCTTTTTTTTTTTTTTTTGAGTTGGAGTCTCACTCCGTCGCCCATACTGGAGTGCAGTGGCCGCTCCCGGCCGCCACAGCCTCGACCTGCTGGGCTCCTGCGATCCTTCCGCCTCAGCCTTCCGAGTAGCCGGAATTACAGGCATGCGCTACCACGCCTGGTGGATTTTTTAATTTATTGTAGAGATGAGGTCTCGCTGCCCAGGCGGGTCTCGAACCTGTGGGCTCAGGCAATCCACTCACCTCAGCCTCCCAAAGGCGCGGGATTACAGGCTGAGCCACCGAGCCCAGCACTATCTTATTTTCTTAAGAAATTATCTTCACGGCCAAGTCAATGTTTTATCCTGAACATTAATACATACAAAAGAAATACTGTGGTTTTCTATATAAATACTATACCGACATTAATTTCTATAATGGTCCACATCTACCTTTAAGAATAGCTGTGTTATATTAAGTTTTGACTTCTGTATGTTTTTAATTCTATATGAGGTATTCTCTGTGTATGTGACATTCATATCTATTTTGAATTATGTTTTCCAACTTTACTATAATGTTATTAATCACCATTTTGACTAGAGTGAGATGTTTCATTGTGGTCTTGATTTGCATTTCTCTAATTAGCGATGTTAACCATTTTTTTCATATACTTGTTGGTTATATTCTTTTGAGAAGTATCTAGTCAGCACATTTGCCCATTTTTAATTTGGATTATTTACTTATGTATTTATTTACTTGCTTTTGAGTTGCTTAAGTTCATTGTATACTCTGGATATTCATCATTTGCTGGATGAATATTTTGCGACCATTTCTTATTGGTGCCAGAAAAGAGATGAACACCAACAAGCCTTTCTCCCTCTTGACTTTTTTTCACTTCCATCTTCTAAGACTTCCTCTTTGACACTTGGCGTATTTAAAAGTATGTTGTTTAAATTCAAAATATTTGGGAAATTTTCAGATATTTTTCTGTTATTTATTTCGAGTTTAATTCTGCTATGGTCAAATTACATACTTTTTATAATCTCAATTATTTTACATTTGCTGAGATGTGGCTATTACAGTCCAGGATGTGATCTATCTTGGTGAATGTACCACGTGCATTTGAAAAGGATGTGTATTCTGTTTTCTTTAGGTGGAGTGTTCTGTAAATGTCAATGAAGCCAAGGTGGTTAATACTGTTGTCCAGGTCTTCCTCCTCTTCCTCTCCTCCTCTTCCTTCTCCTCTTTTTCCATCTCTCCCTACTTATATCCTCTTCCTTCTTCTTTTGCCTACATTTTATGTCAATTAATAGAAGAAGAGAGTTTAAACCTCCAAATACACTTGCAAATTTATATATTTCTCATTTTGGCAATATTATATTTTGCTTCATGCATTCTGAAGTGTTTTGTTTGGCTGGTTGGGTTTTTTTTTCCATAGTATTTTTTTTACGTGTGTATATATTACAGATTTTTATCGCTTCTTGATGAATTTACCTTTTATCACATGTAGAACACTGGTCACATTGACAATATTCCTTGATCTGATGTCTAATTTGTATGGTATTAATAGAGTCACTTGAATTTCCTTTGAGTGATACTTACATGGTGAGATTTTAAAAAAATTATTTAAATTTAGCTGGCTTATAACTTAATGTTGAAAATGGGTGTCCTGTAGATAGCATATGCATGGACATTGCTTTTTAAATAATCCAGTATGGCAATCTCTGTCTTATGACTCTTTATATTTAATATAATTATTTATATCCTTTGATTATAGTCATTGTAATTATGTGTTGCTCTCTATTTGTTTAATCTGTTCCTTGTTTATTTGTCTTTTTTGTCTGCTTTCAAAATAACTGTTTTTTATGATTTCAATTTGTTTCCACTATTGGTTTCTTATTTATATCTGTTTGTAAAATTTTTTTATTGACTTCCATAGATTTGGAATATAAATCTTTAGGTAATTAAAGACTACCTTCAAATCATATAATATAATAGAGTATGAACCTTATAATAATATATCCTATATTTTGTGCCATTTTAATTTAAATATTCTATAAACATAATTTATTGCTACAGTTTTTATTTAAATAGTAAATTATCCTTTAGATGTATTACAAATAAAAAAAATCTCATATGTTTACTTTTATTTTTAGCCATTTCCAGATACTTTTTTTCTGGTAACAATATAAGTCTCTTTTTGGTGACAAGTTTCTTTTTTATCTAAATAGTTATTTTTAATATTTTCATAACATTATTCTGCTGAAACAAATTGTCTCAGTTATAGTTGTTCTGAAAATTTTTTTTTTTTTCATTTTTGATAGATAACTTTACCTGAGTATAAAGTTCTGAGTTTACAGTTTTATTTTGCTATTGTTTTTTGTTTTTTTTCTTGACAAATGTTACTTCTTGCCATCTGGCTTGCATAATTTCTGATGAAACTCTGCTTTACATTTTTGTCTTCTCTATTCAATGTCCTCTCCCTCTCTGGCAGTTGAGCAGTTTAAACATAATATATATAGTATGTGCTTTTATGCTTATTTTTTGTTTGTTTGCTTGTTATTTGTGTTTCTATTGTGCTTCCTTGACTTGTGGTTTGAGGTATTTTATATTTTTGTAAAAACTACAGGCCAAACTCACTCTCTCTTCTTTTGGGTAAACCTGGCTTCTCTAGTTTTATCTTTAATAGTCCATCTTTCAATGGATGTGTGCTACTTACATAGACAAGGTTTGCATCAATTCTATTCTTTTTTATTTTTATTTTGAGTTATAAATTCTGAGATTATGTAAGTTTATTTATATGATTATATAAATAAATTTAGTAATGTAATACATTAAAGAAATACCATACAAAATTAAGTAAATACCGTAATAAAAATGAGTCTTTTGTTTCATAATTGTCAATCAGTTCTTTGGATTTCTTACAAGTTTTATACCAAAAATTACAAGGTGGTTTACCATCAAAAATTCATTTCACTAACTTATATCAAGTGACAGCTTATGATTCTTCTTCAATGGTTTTGGAAGTTAATAATAGAAAGTCGCCTAATTTGCCAAGGCATTTTTTACTATTTTTTGTTTGTTTGTTTTCTGTTGTTTTTTTTTTTTCCCCCACAGTGCACATCATTATTTAGTTTCTCCATTTCAGGAAAGTTCAACTAAAACACTTTACAAAGATTAATTAAATATTTCTACATTAAACCTGTTACTCTTTACTTACGCTACTTGTTTAATTACAAATGGATTATTTTGAACAAGTTAGAATTTTGAAATATCTTAATTCCCATACATATTTGCCAATATAATGTTGTTTACCTTTTCTTTTTTTTAAAATCGCATTCCTAAAATATGTTTACTTTTTAATATCTTAGAGCTACAAATTTATTTGACTCACTTCATGTAAAAATCCACCATAAGATGAAATGTAGGCCAGAGCTCATTATCAAAGCAACTTGTTTTCCTTCAGTACCACCGGTAGGGTCAGCTTCCAGGTACACCAGGTATGTGAGACAAAACCAGGAAGAAGGGAACATACTCACGTACTCATAATGTCGCCAACCCTCACATTCCAGTGCAGTCAGTTTCTCTAAGGTTTTAGTTTTAGATCTGGCTTAGCTTATCTGTACTTATTCTTGTACTTTAGCTGAATCATCCTCTTCTTTTGCTGACACCCTTTTATTCTAACCTCAGGTAGAGAGCATCACTGGACCTCATTGATTTCTTCTGTGTTTGCTCAGCTGAGCTCTTCCTTTCCAAAGGTCTCTTCTCTCTGAGACCCTTCTTCTGGGCTCCCTGGACATTCAGAAAGGGAATCTGCTGGACAATGGATTGTGCTCCTTGGATTCAGCTAGACTTGTCACAAAATCTTCAACTCTGAGTAGGACCTAATAACATCCTAGGTTTTTGATATTGTCAGATGTAATGGTTTCTAGCTAATATGAAATGAGAAGCTGCATCACATTTGGGAGCATTTTCAGGGTTTTTGTTATATTTTATTACCATCCACCATTCTCACTAAAAACACTCTCACTAAAGCTGCAGTATAAAGAAAATTGGAAGATTATTTTCTGTGTGTTTCTTAGTTCATCATGGTGGCATTTCAGCTCAATTTTGGATTTAACTGTTGGTTGCTTTGTGTATAATCAGACACTTGGTTTTAGCCTCACAAGATGTGTATTTCTGATCTTTAATTATTCTCTGCACATTTAAAGTGTATTCTGGTTTATGGTTATTGGATATGCATCAAAGTTAGAAATTTTTTATATTGCATTTTTAAGATTCTTATTCTTCCATACTGGCATATACTTCATTCTATTTTAATTAATGGAAACATGAATGACTTAAAGTGATCTTTAATTAAATTTCATTAAGACTGTATGAGGTGATATCACTTCAAAGGGCACCTTACTAAGGGAGGTTTTTGAAAGAAAAAAAAACCAAAACCAGATGTTTGATATGTGGTTAGTATTTCAAAATATAAGAAAAACAAATTTATTAATAGCTTTATTAGGTACACACTACAGTCCAAAGAGAAGCTAACAATTATCAGCCCTCTCTTTTTTTACTGTGTCTCAGTACCCCTGAAGAAGATGTCTCTTCCCTTGTATGAATGAGTAAAACTGAAGGATGATGTTGACAAAGCAGACTTTGTTATTTATGAAGGAATCCCATGAGGCAGGCTTATGCCAGCTCTGTTGCTATTTAACCCCCATTGACAGGTGAAAAGCCATTCATGAACTAATCCTCTCCCTGCTATTTCAGAACCTTGCACACTCTAATGTTGGTTGGAAGACGTAAAACCCTCTAAAATGTCAGATGATTCAAGCAAAGTATTCTTTCACTCTGCTGGACTGCCACAAGAATTAAGACACTCTTCCTGCTCTCCACCAACATCTGTTGAGTCCCAGGCTGAATGATCAGGGATGAAAGGGAGGATCAAGCTCCTTTGCTCTGGTCACATGTGCAAGTTGTGCATCCATGTATGACCCTGCATAAAGTTAAGTATTCTGGGAGAATTGGGATGGCAGACTTGGTGAGGGAGCTGATATATTTAAAATATTTACAGAAGTAGTATTTATATGGTTAATAGAGAAAATAAAAATCGAATTAATGCATTAGATGACTAAGAACTAACATAATTTTGTAGTATAAAGAAATATGAAATGCAACTCAAGTCATTCTACAAAGAAGATACCTGCACATGCATGTTTATTGCAGCACGATTCACAATAGCAAAAACATAGAACCAACTGTGCTGCCCGTAGATAGTGGACTGTATAAAGAAAATGTGGTACATATACGCAATGGAATACTACGCACTCATAAGCAAGGACAAGATTATGGACTTTGCAGCAACTTGGATGGAGTTAGAGTCTACTATACTTAGTGATCTAGCACAGAAACAAAGAATGGAGTACCACCTGTCCTCACTCATAAGTGGACCGTGAACATTTATCATAACACTACATGAAAGGGATTGGCAGTAGCAGGTCAATGCCGGGGAGCAGGGAGACACATAACATTAATAAGGGTACCTGATCCCAAACCAGGCAAAGTGAGGACCAGTGGGAGGCCCAAATTTCACCTGTATGATGACCGCTTATGTACCTAGCCCTGAATTGTACCCCACATCTTTAAAATAAAAGAAAAGTCAGACATAACAACAACAAAAGGAAATCCAACGTGATGCAATGTGGATTATCTAGTTCTTATGGGATTATAAAGATAATTCTTTTAGTGGTGACTAGGAGTACAGGATAGATAATTCATGGTGAAACAGTGGTAGCCTTTAAATGCAAAATAAGAAAAAGCCATCATACATCAAAATTGATATTTTAGTTTTTAATGCCTTCTGAAATGCATCTGTGACTTTCAAAGCATCAAGATGCCAGAGGGCCAAGTGATTTAGTAAATTAAAAAAAAAAAAAAGTTGGTCCAAGTGTGATGGCTCACACCTGTAATCCAGCACCTTGGGAGGTTAAGGAAAGAGAATCTCTAGAGCCCAGGAGTTCAAGACTAGCATGGGTAACATAGTGAGAGCTCAACTTTACAAAATCACAAACTTTACCAGATATGGTGGCGCATGCCTGTAGTCTCAGCTACTCAGAAGGCTGAGGTGGAAGGGTCACCTGAACCCAGGAGGTGAAGGTTGCTGTGAGCCATGGTTTTACCACCCCACTCCAGTCTGGGCAACAGAGCAAGAGTCTGACCCAAAACAAAACAAAATGAAGCAAACATGTTGCCAACTATTTGGTAAAAAGTCAGTAGTGTGTTGAAGAATGCAAGACTGAAACCTCAAGAAATTATACAATGTATCCATAAAGTAAACACACACACACACACACACACACACACACACACACACACACACACACACACACACACACACACACTGAAGCAAGCAAAGTCCCAGTGACCAAAGTAACTAACTTCTCAGGCTCACTTGTGGTCAAGAACGACAGGAGGAGCACATGTAAGTTTGGGTGGGAGTGAGGGTGTCAGACAGAAACCACCTTCTCACAATTGCAGAGAATCCAGACTTAGGGGCGTTGCCTCTGAACAGTCTCCTTCAGGGTAGATGCCCATCTGAGTGAAAACCCAGATGCAAAGGGACAGAACTAGCCCAGCAATTTCTATTTTCCTCTGGCCCATCTTGTTAGAAATGCTGCAATTTCAGAGCGTGACACCACTACAGATCCTGGAGTGATTTGTTTCACAGAACTAATGCAGAAGGATGACTCGAAGGAAAGAATGGACTTAAAATATTTTCGAATAAATTAGAATTTCCTGCAGAAATATTCTACACGCTAGCACAGATGTTAGTATTTACTGAGTAGTCAGTATGTTTTACTTATTTACGCACATTTGCACATGTTTCCTAAAGTCAGATTGTTCTAATTAATTGTATCTTCAGTTTTATTTGGCTTTTTTTATATTCTGACTTCAAAATGTCTACCTAGGAGCTACTGTCTCCTAATTAGAAAAGCATTTTATTTTTCCCTAGTACACAACGATATACAGAAAAACAAGAATGTCCAAGGTCTTTTTATTTTATTTTATTTTGGTGTCAGAATGTGGGGTACAAGTGAGGATTAACTACTTGAGTAGATTGCATGCAGGTGAAGCTTGGGCTTCTACCTGGCTCTCACTCCTCCTGGTAGTGAACCAAGTACCCCTTGTGTTGTCATAGGCCTCCGCACTCCCGACAAGGGTCCAGTAGCTGCTGAGTCCTCTCTCATGCTAATGTGACTAATGTTCAAGGCCCACTTATTAGTGTTTCTGGGATAGTTTACTTAGTATGAGGTCCAACCATTAGGTTCTGAGCCATCCTAGAAAAAGTACTACACACCTCATTTGCTGAACATCACTATGGTGGGTCACCTTCAAAATACTCCCCTTCGGGAAGCTATGCTATACACTGACGCCAGCGCCTAGTCGACTTGTCAAAACAATTTTGAAACTCTTTTCCTGGCATGGCCATCAGAGCTGTTGTCATTATTTATTGAGGAATGATAATTAAGTTTGAGAACTTGCCACCGTGTGCTTATGGTGTGCTTAACTATTGGAACACCCTCCCTATTCACCTGATCAGGTCCCCAATGACTTTTTTCTTCATCAGAAGATAAAGGAAATATTGAAAGGAAGATGTTTGATGACACTCAGGACATCAAGTTCAATACAATGACAACTCTGATGGTAATTCAAGAAAAAAAAGTTTCAAAGTTGCTTTGATGGGCAGGCTAAGTGCTGGCATTGGTGCATAGCTTCCCAAGGAGAGTACTTTGAAGGTGACCATCATGATAATCAGTAATGAAGAATGTAGCACTTTTTCTAAAATGAGTTCTTGAACTTAATTGTCAGCCTTCATATGACGGTCTCCAACTCCAACCAATTTGCTGCGAAGTTTATGATTTTGTTCTTCTTTATGACCGTATAGTACTCCATCATGTATATGTACCACATTTTATTTATCCAGTCCACTTTCGATGGGCAGTATGGTTGGTTTCATGTTTTTGTTATTGTGAAAGGTATAGCAATAAACATGTGTGAAGGTGTCATTTTGTAAAATGATTTATATTCCTCTTCATATATTCTCAGAAGAGGGATTGCTGGATTGTATGAAAGGTCAATTTTCAGTTCTTTTAGGTATTCCCACACTGCTTTACGTAGAAATTAGATTAGCTTTCACTCCCATCAATAGTGTAAAAGCATTCCCTTTTCTCCGCACCCACGCCAGCATCTGCTGTTTTTTGACTTATTAATGACAGCCATCCTTACCAGAGTTAGGTGATATCAGATTGTAGTTTTGATTTGCATTTCTCTGATAATTAGTAAAGCTGAGTGTTTTTCATGTGTTTGTTGGCTACTTGCATGTCATCTTTTGAAAAGTGTCTGTTCATGTCTTTGGCCCACATTTTAACAGGGTTGTTTGCTTGATTTTTTTTCCTTTTACTTTGTTTGAGTTCTTTGCAGATTTTGGACGTTAGTCCTTTGTCAAATGCATAATTTGCAAATATTTTCTCCCATTCTGTGAATTGTCTCTTTACTCTCCTAATGTTTTCTTTTGCTGTGCAAAAGATTGTCAGTTTATGAAGTTCTACTTATTTATTTTAGCTTTTATGGCATTTGATTTTGGAGTCTTTATCAAGAATACATTGCCTACACCAGTGTGCATAATGGTGTTTCCTATATTTTCTTCTAGGATTCTTATAGTTTGAGATTTTATGTTTGGGCCTTTGATCCATTTTGAGTTGAGTTTTTAATACATAGTGATAGGTAGGGGTTCAGTTTCATTCTTCTGCATGTGGTCAGTCAGTTTTCCAAGCATCATTTGTTAAATATGTTGTCCTTTTCCCAGTGATTGTTATTGGTGACTTTGTCAAAGGTGAATGATTTGGGAGTTCATGTTTTTGCTTCCAGAATCTCTGTCCTGTTTCATTGGTCTGTGTGCCTTTTCTTGCACCAATACCAGAGTGTTTTGGTTACTGTAGCCTTGCAATAAAATTTGAAGTCTGGAAGCATGATCCTTCTTGTTTTGTTCTTTTGCTGAGGTTTATTTTGATTAGTTTTGCTCTTTTCTGTTTTCATATGAATTTCTGTGTTATCATTTCCAGGACTGAGAATGATGTTGGTAATCTGATGGGTATTGCATTGAATCTGTAGATTTCCTTGGGTAGGATGGACATCTTGACAATATTGATTCTTCCAACCCATGAGCATAGAATGTTTTCCACTTGTTTGTGACATCCTTGATTTCTTTGAGCAGTGTTTTGTAATTTTTGTTGTAAAGCTCTTTCACTTCTCTGGTTAGGTGGATGCCAAGGTACTTCAGTTTTTGTGGCTATTGTGAATGAGATTGTGCTTTTTATGTGCTTCTGACTGCTTGTTGCTGGTGTATAGAAATGCAACTTTCTATTGCACATTGATTTTGTAGCCCAAGACTTTATCAATGGCATTTATCAGTGCAAGAAGGCTTTTGACAGACTCTCCACAGTTTTCAAGATATACAATCATATTGTTCAAAAAGAGGGATAGATTAACTTCCTCTTTTCTTATTTAGATACTGAAAGGTACCTATAGAAACCTAGAAGAAACTTAGCCTATTCTTTAGTCTTTTTGCCTCAGTGTAACCATTAGAAAACATTCAGACATTCTACTGCAGGACAACAGCAGCCTATCCCATCCCCCCTAGGCAAATCTCCTTCAGATACAAGATCAGGACAACCCAAACGACCACCCAACCTTTGGTCAAGGAATTTGTGAATTGCAAGTGTCTGACAAGTCTCTTTCAGGAATCACCCTCCCTCCCCAGGGTTAACCTAATCAGCCCTCTGTGAACTACATGACACAGATAAGCCCCACTATGGCAGCAATCATGTGACTAACCCACCCATCTCCTTGCTGTCCATCACCTGACATCATCAGTACCTGTGCTTGCCTGTTCCTTTGTGATGATGTGGAAGCAGACCACCACCCAATCACCCTAATGATCTTCCCCCATCAAGCGGAATGGTTAAAAGGACTCAACCACAAGCAACCGGGGACCATTGCCTTGCTAGAGCCTGGTCTGGCCATGTGCTCTTTGAGCCATGGCTGTCACCATGCTTCCTGGCTTTGGTCCCCCTCCCCCACCTTGGGGAGGTGAATCTTCTCTCTTCCCAATAAACTTTTCTTTCTTAACTTTTTTGTGTGTCACAATTCTTTGCAATCTACTTGGATCTCTGGGTTCCCAGCGTGTGCACCTCCGGCTTGCCAGCCCCAGCAGTGCTGCGTGCCTCCCCTGCCCCTCTCCACCCTCACCTGGTCCGTCCATACCCTAACAGATACCCTTGCTTTTCTTGTCTTGCCTGATTGCTCTGACTGGATTTCCAGAATTATGTTGAACAGCAGAGATGAGAGTGGGCCTCCTTGCTCCAGGTCTCAGGAGAAATGTTCCAGCTTCTGTCCATTGAGCAAAATGTCGGCTGTGGGTTTAACATAGATGACTCTTACTCTTCTGAGGACTGTTCCTTCTATGCTCAGGTGCTCAAGGGTTTTTCTCAAGAAGAGATGATGAATTTTGTTGAATGCCTTTTCTGTGTCAAATGATATAATCATGTGGTTCTTGATTTTACATCTGTTGATGTGATGAATTATATTTAAGGTCTTGTGAATGTTTATCCAGCCCTACATCTGAGGAATGAAGCCCATCTGGTCATGGTGGATGATCCTTGAGATGTGTTGTTGGATCCAATTTGCTAGGATTTTTTTTGAGAATTTTTGCATCTGTGTTCATTAAAGACATTGGTCTGTAATTATCTTTCCTTGTGTCTTTGCCAGTTTTGGATATCAGTATGATATTAGCTTCATAAAATGAGTTGGGGAGAATTCCATTAGTCTTGATTGCCTGGAATATTTTCAATAAGATTGGTATCAGTTCCTCCTTGTATATCTGGTAGAATTCACCTGGGAAGCCATCTGGTCCAGGCCTTTTTTTGGTGAGGAGATTTCATGTGACTGAGTCAATTTCCTGGAATGTTATTGATCTGTTTAAAATTTTTATTTCTTCTTGTTTCAATCTTGGGAGGCTGTGCAATGTCAGACTGGCTCGATTTCCTTTAGGTTTCCTAGTTTATTTGCATACAAATGTTCGTAGTAACCCCTGATAATCTCTTGAATTTCTTCAAGGTCAGTTGTGACTTTGCCTTCTGTGTTTCTAATTGTGTTTATATGGATTTCTCTCTCTCTTTTTTAAGTCAATCTGACCAGGGGTCTGTTAATCTTCTTTATCCTTTCAAAGAACCAGATTTTTGTCTTGTTTATCCTTTCTATGATATTTTTGTCTTCTACATCCTGCAATTGTGATTTTTATCTTGGTGATCTGGAATCTTTTGCTGAAGTTAGGATTTAGAAGATTTTGTCTTTCCAGCTTCCTGAACTGTGACATTAAGCTGCTTACCTGTGATCTTTGTGTTATCTTGATGTGAGCTGTGCAATGCTATGAATTTTACTCTTAACACTGCTTGCACGGCATCCTAGAGATTCTGATGTGTTTTTTGTTTTTATTTGTTTCCAGGAATGTTTTTATTTCTGTCTTGATTTTTGTGTCAAGTCAGAAGTTGTTCAGCTGTATGTTGTTTAGTGTCTATACCTTTGAGTGTTTTGGGGGAAGCTTGGTGATGACATTTATTTTTATTTCTTTGTGATCTGAGAAATTCCACAGTATTATTTCAACCTTTTGTAATTTGTTCATGCTTGATTTATATCTGAGAATGTGATTGATCTTGGGGTATTTTCCATGTGCTGATGAGTAGAAATTCTGTATAAAATCATTATCAGCCTGTGTGTATAGGTATATATGAAACACAAATGAATTTCTTGGGTTTCTAATCTTATTTTAAAGATGTGGAGTACAATTAGGATTAGGTATCAAGTGGTCATTGTCCAGGTAAACTTTGGGTCTCCTCTTCTCAGATTGGAAACAACAATACAGAAATTCGCATGGAAGCACAAACAACTACAAATAGCCAAAACAATCCTTAGCAAAAGAAACAAAGAGGGTAGTATCACACTTCTCAACTTTAAACTGAATTTCTTGTTTATACTTGGGTCTTATACCTATGATACCTCATTATATAAATGCAAATACTCCAAATTTTTTTTTTTTAATTTAAAATCTGAAGCACTTCTGGTCCCAAGCACTTCAGGTAATCTTTAATATATAAGATAGGACTTTTTCCAAAAATGTTATAGCTTACTCTTTCTTTATATAATATAAATATATTATAGGTATATGCAAATCTTTCTATATACTGAGAGAGGAGAGAACAAGCAGATACTTTCTTTGCTAGTTCTCCTCCTATTTTAGTTTTTAATGTGTAGTTTAGAAAATCCCATGCTCTATGTGAATGCTTTTCTATATGCTCCCCAAGTTTGTATGTCTAGTTGAAGAACTTTGTTTTGTTTCTCCTTTAATTGACTGCACAGGAAGATTTATCCCACATTCCGAGTTTAGCATATTCTTCAGTATCTTTCGTATATCCATTGTCTGTGCACACACAATGTGGCCAATGCCACATCTGTTTCCTGTGCAGTGCAACCACTTTAAAAGTCTCTCTACGTGGAGCATGCCCATATGTTCAACATCTGGCCCAAAGGCAGAGTGGAAAGGTATGGGTGTGGCAAGGAGTTTCCTGCTTACTCCCAACTCACAGTCCAGACTTGGAAGTCCAGAGTGAGCACACACTAAATACATTGCAAATATCAAATGTTACTTTAAAAAAAGAAACATTTTATTGATATAAGATTGACATACCAAAAGCTGTACATATTTAATGTATACAACTTGAAACGTTTGGAGTTAAGTATACACCTATGAAACCATCACCAGGATCAATACCATAAACATATAGACTAGGTTCAGCACTATCTAATTAGCACTAGGTTCAGTGCTAATCCTAGCACTTTGGGAGACCAAGTTGAGTGGATTGCCTGAGCCCACGGGTTCTACAGCAGCCCTGTGCAACTTGGCAACACCTCGCTTCTACAATTCAAAACAAAACAAAACAAAATTAGCTGGGCATGGTAGCAGATGCCTGTAGTTCCTGTTACTTGGAAAGGTAAGGTGGAAGAATTGACGGAGTCCAGCAGGTCGACACTGGGGTGGCTGTGAGCGTGCCACCGCACTCTAGCCTGGGCGATGAAGTAAGACTCCAACTAGAAAAAATAAAACAAAAAAACTATGAAGACATACAATTACCTCCTGCCGAAGTTTTCTCCTACCCTCTTTATTTATCTTTACTAATTTTTGTGAAAATAATACTTAACATGAGATCTTCTGCACGCCTCTAAATTCTGCAAACTCTAAATGCTTTGCAAATGTAAAATGTGTAGATACCAGGTGCTCTGCCTATACAAAGTATGCTGCAAACACGCAATGCTCTGTAGACGTTAAATGTTCTGCACACCCAATGCTCAGAAAACATCAGTACTCTGACACACTATATGCTGTGAATCACGTGAGAACTTCTTTGGCTAATGAGAATGTCCGGAGGACATACTGGAAGGTCAGAGTTACCTACAGTTCTCCTGAATTAAATATTAGCAAAAGGGCAACCGGTCACGGATATTCCTCAGTTCTGATGTGTGAGCTCCGACAAAACGTTAGCTTCCTTAATTCTGGCCACTATGTTTGGTTTAGGAAAACGGCAGCAGTTCACCATGCAGAGCCTACACTATGGTGCAGAGCATGAACTACTTCTTACATACTTTAAGGAGCAGGCAATTCTATGCACTCCGAACAAGTTGGTGTCAACTCAGGGAGAATACATCCCATCGTAAGGTTTTGTTTTTCTTCTGCCTTTGCAGGTCATATTTTTTCTAGCACTTTAAATGTCAAATAAAATTCCACTGGTGCAAACTCTCTTCAAAAGGCCTGTTGTTGCTCTTCCTGCTTCTTCTGTAAGAATGCCTGAGCACTGACGCCTACCTGTATTTTTTCACTCACTTTTTCTGGAGCTGGGTACACAGTGGATGCAGAGAGACAGTGGTGAATGTTTTGGTGGAGAAGCTCAGCATGAAAAGGTCTGGCCTGGCGTCCTTCCTCGCTGATCTTTCCAGTTGGCCTCTGCAGCACTTCCACCCCTTGGTTTGTGAGGCTGAGCGGTGTTTTTGTGCTGCGGCAAAGCCTGCTTTTGTGAGATGCAAAAACCAACAACCCAGACAGCCTTGGGAAATTCAGGGAGAGGAAGAGAGTTATGAGGTGCTTTCTCAGATATTACACCAGACCCAAGGAGATTTCTGTTATTGGGAATTGCAATTAGATTTCTTTCTCCTCATATCAGCAAAGATATTGTCGGTAGCTCTCGTGAAATCTATTACTGATTATGAAGATTGTTTTTTCCATGTCTGCCTAAACTGACTTTAGACTAATAAAAACCTTAGTCTATACATACATACACACACACACACACACACACACACACACACACACACACACACGGGGTGGGGGGGATACAAAAACCTGTAATTATGAAAAATTGTATATTCTTATATGTTTAAACTTAGTCACTTTCAAAGCTCTTTGATACAATATACCTATTGAGACACTTTTTCCACTGCTCAGAACAGAGTTTACACTCTTCAATCTTGATGCCTTTTGGTGCCTCTGGGTTTGTTCATTTTGTTTTGGTTTCACCTCTTTCACATCAGCAAAACATTTCCCTTTGAGGAGTTTTTTCACCACAGGAATCAAAAACTGTCTCTCTGGGTGAGATCAAGTGAATAAGGAGGGTAGGGTATAGGGGATCATGCTGTTTTTGGTTAAAAAAAATGCTCAGCATGGTGTGGGCAAGTGCATTGTCATTGTGGAAGAACTAGTCACCTGTTTGCCACAACACCAGATGTTCCTTCTGCAAATCATGACACAACCTTCTCAAAACTCCTGACACAACCTTTGGTTGAGCGTTTGATTCAAGGAATAAATTCTGGGTGTACTATAAGAGGCCTGCTCGCCAAAAGATAATTCCAAGTTTTGGGGGGGTTCCCCACGTATACACACACATATCCATGATGATATACTTATTGACTTTTCGCATGCTCTAGTTTAAAACTTAAAAAATGAGACAGTAATTCATGGTAATAACCATAGACATCTAACTGTTTCAGAAAGAAAAATATCAAATGTCATAACTTCATTCTTTGCCAAAGCATGCCAATTTCTATACGGGTGTCTTGGTGTCGGATGACTGGAATCTGCAGTCCCAAGCGAGCATTGTCTCATCTACTTAGAAACCACAGGGATGGTGCCAAACTAAACTGATTCTGCTTTTTAGTTTCTGAGAGATTTGCAGTACTAAGAAAGCTGAAAGCATGTTGCATCATTAATTTATATTTGCTTAGTGGCATCAATAATTACATTTAGAACATTTTTTATATAGCAAAAATTATATTAAGAAATAGTGTCTACTGGGCTCGGTGTCTCAGCCTATAATTCCAGCACTTTGGCATACCAGCCCAGACCACTTGGTGAGACCTCATCTCTAAAATAACTCAAAAAAATTAGCTGGGCTTGGTAGCTTGCACCTGTAGTTCCAGCTACTTGGAAGGATGAGGTGGAAGGATCGCCAGAGACCAACAGGTTGAAACTGGGGAGCTTATGAGTGTGCCACTGCACTCCAGCCTGGGGGACAGAGTGAAACTCCAACTCAAAAAAAAAAAAAAAGAAAGAAAGAAATGTAAGGCAGGCACAGTGACACAAGTCTGTAATTCCAGCACTTTGGGAGGCCAAAGTGAGAGAATTGCCTGAGCCCAGGTATTTGAGACCAGCCAAGAGCAACTTGGTGAGAACTTGTCTCTACAATAAATCAAGAAAACTAGCTGGGCGGGGTGGCACACGCCTGTAGTTCCAGCTACTTAGAAGGCTGAGGTAGAAGGATCACCTGAGCCCAGGAGGTGGAGGTTACAGTGGCCATGAGTGTGCCACTGCACTCCAGACTGGGTGACTAGTGTGAGACTCCAACTCAAAAAAACAAAAAAAATAGTGTAGCATATACCAAATGCAGACATGCATATGTTTTCTTTTGATTATAGATTTAACTAAACTCTTCAAAATGTTAATGTTAATGTATTGTTGTTAATGTTTATATTTATTGACTCATGGCTAATGAAATACATGCAATATCATTTTTCTAATCCAGATGAACTTTATTTAATCCCTAATAAGACTACTTTAGTTGAATTTTAAGGTATTTTCCTCTCAATTACTTTCTATGGGAAGTTATGCCCAGTGTGTTATTATTGCATAATCAATCTATTTTCTCATGGTAGAAACAGCAACAACAACAAAAAGTTTTCTTTTCCACATACCTTTTCTTATTCATTTCAATTTCTTTCTTGCTGACTTAGGTCATTGAGGAATATAAATAAATTGAATAATGCACTAGATTTCTTTGTATTGCTTAGAAGAATGTAACATCTCAATTAAATGCCTAAGAATATTCTTTGCTTATGATATTATCTTATACCTAGAGAATCCTAAAGACTCCTCCAAAAGACTCCTGGGCTTGATAAATGAATTCAATAGCACTCTTATAGATTAATAGAGCCCAAGTTGAGGATCAAATCAAGAATGCAACTCTACTAACAATCACTGCCAAAAAGCTAAAATATCTAAGAATATATTTAACCAAGGAAGTTAAAGATATCTACAAGGAGAACTATAGGACACGAATGAAGGAAATTTTAGAGGACACAAAATAAAAAACATCCCATGCTCATGGATTGGAGAAATCAAAATTGTTAAAAATGACTAAATTACCCAAAGTAATCTACAGATTCAACACAATCCTTATCAAACTACCAATGCCATTTTTCACAGATTTAGACAAAAAAATCCTAAAATTTATATGGAGCTAAAAAAGAGCCAGAGTAGCCAAAGCAATCTTAAGCAAGAAGGGCAAAGCTGGGCATCACATGACCTGACTTCAAATTATAATAGAAGGGTATAGTAATCAAAACAGCATAGTACAAATACAAGAGCAGACACATATAGTAGAGAATTTAAAGACAAACCCATCCACCAACAACTTACTGATCTTTGACAAAGCAGACAAAAACAAACACTGGAGAAAGGATACCCTCTTCAATAAAGGTGCTAGAAAAATTGGCAACATGAAGAAAAATGAAATATCTCTATCTCTCACCATATATAAAAATTAACTCAAGATTTATTAAAGATTTAAATTTTGGACCTGAAACAATACAAATTATAGAATAAAAGCTAGAAAAACCTGGGCAAAGAATTTATGGCTAAGACCCCAAAAACAAATGCAACAAAAACAAAAACAAGTGGGACTAATTAAGCCAAACATCTTTTGCATAACAAAAGAAATAATCAACAGAGTAAACAGCCAACCTACAAAATGAGAGGAGATATTTGCAAACGATATATGTGACAAATGATTGATATTCCGATCTACAAGAACTAAAACACATCAGCAAGATAAAAAGAAAATGGCCCCATTAAAAAGTGGGCAAATGACATGAACAGAATCTCTCAAAATAAAATATACAAAGGGGCACCAAATGTATGAAATCATGCTATACATCACTAATCATCAGGGAAATGCAAATTAAAACCACAATGCAATACAACCTTACACCAGTCAGAATGGTCATTATTGAAAAATTAAAAAATGATAAATGTCGGCACAAATGTGGTGAAAAGAGAATGTTTACCCAAGCTGGTGGAGTATGAACTATTACATATTTCTTTTTTTATTTTTATTTTTGAGTTGGAGTCTCACTCCGTTGTCCAGACTGGAGTGCAGTGGAACCCTCACGGACACCCTGGCATTGACGAGATGGGCTCTGGCAATCCTTTTGCCTCAGCCTTCCTAGTAGCTGGAACTACAGGCACGTGCCACCATGCCCGACTATTTATTATTATTATTATTGTTTTATTGTAGAGACAAGGTCTTACCAATTTACCCAGGCTGGTCTTGAACCCGCAGGCTTAGGCAATCCACTCTCCTTGGTCTCCCAAAGTACTGGGATTACAGGCTGAGCCACCAGTCCACTATTACATATTTCTATGGAAATCGTTATAGAGATTTCTCAGAGAACTGAAAGTAGATCTACAATTTTATCCAGCAATCCCATTACTTGGTATCTGCCAAAGAAACAGAGGTCAGTATACAAAAAAAGACACCTGCACTCATATGTTCATCACAGCACAATTCACAATTGCATAGATGGGGAATCAACCTAAAAGCTCATCAACAGATCAGTGAATAAGGAAAATGCGATTTATGTATACCATGGAATGCCATTTAGCCATGAAAAGGAATGAAATAATTCTTTTGAGCCAACTTGGATGGAATTGGAGACCATCATCTGAAGTGAAGTAACTCAGGAATGGAAAACCAAATGCCACGTGTTCTCACGTATAAGTGGGAGCTAAGCTAAGGATTTGCAAAGGTATGTAGATGATATGATGGACACTGGAGACTCAGAAGAGGGATGATGGGGGGGATGGATGAAAACGTCACCTGCCATGTTCAATGTGCACAGTTGGGGGCGGAAGGTACATTTAAAGCCCAGACTTCTTTGCCACTATACAGTGCATCCATGTATCCATAAACTATTTATACTCTCTTAAAGCCATTGAAATTTAACAACAACAAAAAATTTTAAAAGGAAAAGTCACATCGATTTTGTCACATGATTGATATGCATATTCTTGCTGGAGTTTGCAAATCTTTGGCCACAAAGCATGTTTGCTTTGAAAGGGGACTTTTTACCTAGGAGCTTGGAATCATACCTCTGATCCTATGATTACCAATATGGAGTCTATGACTAGTCAGGTGATCATCTGTCTCTCTGTCTCCTCCTTTGAGAAGTAGATGATGGTTCTTCCCTCCCAGAGCCACTGTAAGTTTCAAGACGGTGATGTCTGCAAGGTTCTGGCAGAAGGTATCACATTCAGAGCACATCAGAGTAAGATTTTCTATCTGCTCTCATTACTTCAGTTGTTATAAAGAACTTACTTTGCTTAAACCCTAAGGTTTTCATGATATGATCAGGCCTATTCAACTAACAATGAGAGGAACATTAGGGAATTATCACTAGCTGGGAAATAAATTGAAGATGAACTCATATAGAACATGAATTTTTATATTATTGCAACTTAATTATTGTAAATATAAAACACAGTTTTATACAATGGTTTAAAATTAGCACACATAAGAGGAAGAAAATTAAGGATATTAATACTGAGTAATACATTTTTTCTCAATATAGTTTAAGCCACAGTCTCTCTCAAAAGTTTAACAGATATATTAAAGAATAAAAGTAAATGCTGGACCAGAAACATCAAGGCATTCTGAAGACAGAAACAATGTTGATATTTCACATAAACGCAAAACAGTTTGTTTTTGAATTATTGAAATTCACATAAAAGCAAAACAGTTTGTCAAAGACTATGATCAAAGATATCAACATGAAACACAGAGTAAATATGAGTCTTTCTGATCCAGAAGAAGTGACCACAGAAGATCCTTAATGATAAATAAAGAAAGACTTTAAAACCGCCTGCTGGCAAAAAGATTCTGTGAAGGTTCATCAAAAGTGATACAATGCACTGCTGATTGTTTTGTGTCAAATAATGTCACTAAAGCTCAAAGGCCGCAGTTTTCCTATTGTTAACATAAACACCAGCATGTTTCTGTTTTACTACAAATGGGTATGATCTACAGCAAGTTTTATAAAGTGAATCATCCAAATTAAAAGCTGAAAAAAGCCAATCATTTGTTGAGAATGACAGTCAACCACCGGTGGCTCCACAGTGTGCATGTAACCGAGGGTCTGAAGATTGAAAGAATTCTTGAGGGAGCCCTAGAAATTCATGTGCCTGAGAGACAATGCTCCCTCCAATCCTTATCTTTCCAAAGTTATTGCATATGGTTGTGCAGGTTGTGCCCTGCCAAATTCCAAGGGATTGTTAGGCATCTTGTAGATGTGAGTAGCACCCCGGTAGATGGGCAGTGCACCCTGGGTATTCCTCCCAGGACCTGAGTGTGTAAAAACTCAATGAGTTCTTCAAAGCCTCAGAGGCATATAGGGTCCCATCCTTCATTTTGGAATGCATTCTGTATTGTGGAGGCAGGTGCTGAGAGGAGCATGCCTGGGCTGAGCTCTTAGCTTGAGCTCTCCTTAAAGAGAGTCCGAGACAAGGGCTTTGATCACATGGTTTACTAGAAGAGGTTATTGCGCTACCGCAGGTGGGAGGGAAGAGGAAAATGAGGCAGAGAAGACAGAAAAGACCACAGTAGGGTTCACTATGAAAAGCTGCGATGGGGTGGATTTAGATGCCTCCTAGACGTGTCCACATTCCATGGAATCCCCACTGGCTGAGATTTTGTCTTGGGAATGAGGGGTGAGGCTTCAAAGAGGAAAAGGGAAGAAAATGAAAGCAAGGCATATGCTTGAGGTGGAGCCTGCAGGGATCATCTTCCAGGGCAGCAGCTGAATTCCCAGGTGGCTAAGGGGATGGGCTAAGTTTTCTGTCAAGCAGTTGTATCTGGTACACAGATATTATCCAACCTGCCAGTCAATTCTGACCAGTGAGACACGCACAATGTGTCCTTGTTCCTAAGAGGAGGTCCCTAGGGAAGGTTCCTTTCTTTCTGGACACTGGTGTGTTGGGATGTGAAGCTGAAGCTGCTACTCACTTACTGCCAGCAAGGCAGGGACGGACACAGGATCCAGGAGCGGAGGAGCAGGAGCTGAGTGGAGAGGCAAGGCTGGGCCCTTCTGCCTGGGAGCCTCCTTTCCTCGGTATCATCTGATGTGTGAGGTCAAAAGTCTACCATGCTTTGAACTTGTCAGAGCCCAAGACATCATTGCAATCACTATGCGTACTTCCTCCCAGCATCACCCTCTTCCTCAGCATCATCCCAGTTCAGATCCTCAAGACTAGAAGAGGGAGATGAAAAGCCACCACAGCAATCTCCTTGACTTCCCATCTACTGTAAGTTTCACATTTGGGGAAACCTCACTCACGTGCTGTTCAGTAGCTAATTTTTTTTATCATTAATACATTTTTTATTTTAAATATGTGGGTTCCAATTGAGGGTTTGGTATACAAATGTTCACTATGCAGGTACCCTTGTAGATAGGGTGTGCCCTCCTCCCCTGGCAATTTCCCACTACTGCCAATCCCTCTCTTACAGTATCACGATAGTTGTTCACGGTCCGCTTATGATAGCACCTAATTTTGAAAGAAATGGTGTTCCTTGATGATTGTTCTTCTATGATCCCTGGGGGAGGTTATCTGAGTGTTTTTATATGAATGGTTACTACCACTAAAAGCACTGATGATGTTGATTTTCATCAAACAGTTTAAAGTAGGAACTCTTATGTTGCACAGTGTTTTTAAAATGCATTTACTTATATTACCAACTATTCCTCTCAAGAAAACATTCCATAATTATCCTAGATGAAACGTGGTATTACATCTTTGTAAGAATGGCAATTTGACATCTGCTTACTGTGTTTTGAAGTATCTCAGTGAAGAGCTTGCAAATATGAAAGACTGGCTGGGTGAAAACATTCAATTTTGTTGAAAGTAACTTGAGTGTCTTGAGAAAAGGGAATATCAACACACATAACCATGTGGCATAGTAAATGACCACAGAACTCTACATTTTCTGAAATTTAGCATCAGGAGGTTCTGCAATCGAGTGTACAAATGATGCATGGCATAGATGGGGAGAAAAGAAAAATGATGGATTATAGGAATTAATCTATCAGAAGTCTACCTCTAGGACATGTAAATAATCATCCTCAATCTCTAGGAATTACAACTGCAAGCCGAAAACTGGTGAGTTTTCAAAAATGTTTATTTGTATCATTGGGAGGGTCTAGGGTATGAGTTTCATTGACTTAAAAATACATTTTCTATTTTTTACATATGCCCAAAATCGTTAAAATCAGTGATTGCAAAGTTAAACTACTTTCAAAATAATAGTCTTACTTTTATAAGAGTGAAGTGTGTGTATTTAACAAATGTAATGATAAAATATTCCCTGATGACATTAACCCAAATTTCCAAATTTGCTTAAGGAAACAATGTACATAGTCCTTTCAGTCATAAGTATTTCAGTTAAATGGCCATGAATATTAAATTTTGTTTTTACAGCATGATGTGAGATCAGGCAACATACATAACAAACATCCCCTACTTTTAAAGATGCCAGATTCTAACCCTTATAAAAGGAGTAACTAAATTCACCCTGCTAAAATTGAAACCTTGATTGAAGTTAAGTGACTCAGAATCCTTGTTTCTAAATTCACCTACCAAATGCACCAGCAGGAGACTTTAATACTTTACTGTGGCACTTCAGAGAGTTCGGGGCTAATTATGAATCACACAGGGAACATACGATGAGACATTTTGTGGCTTTCATGTCCCCTCCAAATTGGGCACTTACTTTTGGACAATATTTGAAGCTCAACTTGTTCACTTATGATTGAAGCAGGTATTCGTCACTGTTTAAAAGAGCAAATTCTTCTAGAGAAGTGTTGCTAGTTTGTACTTTTAAAAAGATATGCATTGCTTTATGTTTTCAATAAACTCTTTATCTGTTTACTTTTGTTTTCATTTAATCTTCCCTTTATATCTTTTTACGTAGGAAGACTTAGATCACCCACTAAAAACCTTTCTTTTTTTAAAAAAAAAAGCATGTTGTCTCAATCTGTTTTTGTTCTCTAGCAAAATACTTGAGATTAGGTAATTTATAAATCATAGAAATGTATTTCTCACAGTTCTGGAAGCTGCAAAGTACAAGATTAAGGTGCTAGAAGGTTGAAAGTCTGATGAGGGCTTTGCTTCAAAGATGGTGGCTTATTGCTATGACCTTACAGGACAGAAGTGATGAAAGGTTTTTTCCCCAGACCTTTATTAGGGCATTAAGCTCATTCACCAAGGCAGAACTCTCAGACCTACTAACCTCCTAGAAATTCCACCTTCTAATACCATCACCTTGGTGATTAGTTTGCAACATATGAATTTTGGAAAGAAACATACATTTAAATAATAGCACATGTTATGCTACAAATTTCACTCTATATACTGCTGTGGCAATATTACACAGGTTTTTGATATATTATGATCTCTCTTGAGAAGCACGCCATTTAATTTCCAAATATTCTGGGTTTTTTTCCCATTATCTATCATTGATTTTTTTTTTTAATTTAAAAGATGTGGGGTACAATTCAGGATTAGGTATACAAGTGGTCATCATACAGGTAAAGTTTGGGCCTCCCTTTGGTTCCTACTTTGCCTGATTTGAGATCAGGTACCCTTATTAATGTTGTGACCCCCCCCCCCCCGCGGCAGTTTCCCACTACTGCCAATCCCTTTCTTATAGTATTATGGTAAATGTTCAGGGCCCGCTTATGAGTGAGAACATGTGGTATTCTGTTCTTTGTTTCTGTAATAGATCACTAAATATCTATCATTGATTTCTATTTAAGGATTTAATTTAAATCAATCAATTTTAATTAATAAAATTAATTATTTTGATTAATTGATGAGGTACAATTTGGTATAATTTTTATTCGCTTGAAATTGTTTATATCTACCTTATTGCAGGGAATACGTTCTATGGTATCTGTAAAGAATTTGTATTCTGCTGTTTTCTAGTGAATTTTCTATAAATGTCCTTGAGATCAAATTTGTTGATAGTATTGTCAATGTTCTTTATGTTCGTACTGATTTTTCTCTCTACTTGTTCTATAAATTACTGGAAAAAAGGTGTTGAACTCTGCAACTATAATTGTGAGTTTGTCTATTCTTATTTGTTTTACTTCTTTTACTTCAAAGTTCTATTATGAAGTTCCTACGTATTTGCAATTGTCATATCCTCGTATTGAATTGACACCTTTAGCTTAAATAATGTCTCTTTTCATTCACAATAATGAAATTCTTATTGTAAAGGGTACATTGATCTTGATACAGTCACTCTGATATTAATAGTTAGTTATCTTTTGATTAGTACATGTATATATTTATCATTTATTTATAACATGTTTTTGTTTTTATATGTAAAGTCTCTTGTAGAAAACATATAGTTTTGTCTAGGTTTTCATTTATATTAAAATTTCTATCTTTAAGACTGCTAACATTTACTGTAAAATTTATTGTAATTCATGATATAGTTGGGTTTAAATCTGCCTTGTTTATATTTTTGTTTAATTGTATGTGTGTGTGTGTGTGTGTGTGTGTGTGTGTGTGTGTGTGTGTTTCTTTTTTTTTTCCACAATTTTTCTGACACTGGATTATTTTGCAGTGCTTTCATTATGATGTAATTCCATTTTTATCACCATTTTTTGGTATTTTAGCTATCTCTTTTTATTTTGTAATTAATGCATCAGGCTTTACTATATATATTTACTACAATCTACCATCAAATAATATTATAAAATTCTCACTACAGTTTAAACCCCTTACAACAAAATGTTTTATTTCCTCTCCTCCCATTCTTTGTACCATTGTAGCCATATATTTTATTTGCACATATACTAAAAATTCCATGGAAGATTATTACTATTTTTGCTTTCAATAGTCAATTATTTTTAAATAGACATTTAAAAATGAGAAAAAGAAGTTCTTTATATTTATCCCTATACATGCTATTTCCAATGATTTTTAGTACTTTGTATAGATCCTAACTTCTGTCTTTTTTTCATTACCTTCTTCCTAAAAAAATAATTAATATTTCTTGTAGTGAAATTCTTCTAGTGATAAATTTATAAAATCTCTCAGATTTTTTTCTAATAGTTTTTTTTGCTTTCAATTTTGAAAATCATTTTGTTAATATATGATTCTAGATTGATGGTATTGTTTTTTTCATCTCTTTATGTATGAATGACTGTTGTTTTCTAGTTTGCACATTTTATGACAATAAAGCCTTTGGTAGTTCTTATCTTTGTGAAAATGTGTATTTTTTTCTTTAGGCAGTTAAAAATTTGAAGATACCTCTCTAGACCTCTCCATGAACTTCCCCTCTCTTTGACAGCGTGCTCCACAAAAGCTAGATGGCTTGACCTCTTGAATTCATTTCTGTGTCTTTATCTCAACAAAATAGCTGGCCCAGTTTGGCTTCCTCCTCTCTTCTCTGTAGGTTGGAAGACACATAAGCAGGTGTAAATGTAGAGTCCACCTGGATTATATTCTACCTGTCATGTATCATAGCCTATGCTGTGTATTGTACAATGTTGAAAGCCATTATTTCATATATTTTATTTAACTTTCCACTAGTAGAAGCATTTGTTTACTAGAACTGCTATAACAAAATCCCACAGACTGAGTGGTTTAAACAACAGATGCTTATTTCTCACAGTTCTGGATGCTGGGAAGTCCTAGGTCAAACCGCTGGTAGGTTTAGCAACGGCTGAGGGCCTGCTTCCTGGTTCATCTTCTCATTGCATCCTCTGATGACAGAAAGAGCAAACAAGGTTTCTGGGGTCTCTTTAATAGGGTCATTAATCTATCTCATGAAGATTCCTCCCTTATGACCTCAATTGCCTTTCAAAGTTCCTCCTTGATACCATTACGTTGAAGGTTAGAATTTCAACATATGAATTCTGCAGAACACACAAACATTTAGTCTATAATATCTACAAATATTTTATTTTCTTTTTTGAGTGGCAATTTGATGTGGGAATCTAGATTATGGCAAGTTAGGAATATATATATTTAATGAAAACTATCAAATTGCCAAAGAAAAAAGGATCACTGAAAAATACCGGAGAATATTGTGCTCCGCTAGGGCTATGTCAACAAAAACTTAATAAAGGTTGATGTTCCATGATTAAAATATTTATCATTATTTTAAAAGTCTAGCTAAATTCACCAAAACAGCTGATTTCCTGCCTAAAGAAGAAATCGAAATGGAAAGTTTGTGGTCCAAATCTAAACAACACTAGATGTCTTCATTGCTTCTGGAAAAGTCTTATGCTAATGAAAAATGTTCTCCCTGTATTCCCAGAGAGTTCTCAAGAGTATTTAAGATAAACAAAGAGACTCAGATAATGAAAAAAAAAAATGATAACATTAAGAAAACAATCTCATATCTATAATCAAGGACTGTAGAGAGTCCTATGTCAGAGCATCTTCTCCTGGCTGATCCTTATAGGAGTTGGCTCTTGCGCTATGGACATTCCACGGGGTTACTAATACGCCTCTCAGTGTTTTGTGAAACTTCTGTCACGCATCGTATACTGCCCAGAGTCTTAAATGTTTCCATGTAGCTGTACACACATCAGATTATTACAATTATTTTCTAAAATAAAAAATCTGAACAAATGCTAGAGTTTCTCTTAATATCCAACCATGAGGCATCAACACTTAAGACATCACTGCCATTGACCTTATGAAAACCAGGACAAAACTTTTTTAGGTTGTTGGAGCTGTAACACTATATTTTCTGGAATGGTCACAAATTTTTCTCTTCTTTACATATTTTTAATGTTCCATTCTCCCCTCTCTGGATTATTTCATTTGAACCCTGCAAGAGCCAAGTCACAAAACTACATGCAGTTTTCCAAGGAAATGTTAAATGGCCTTTTTGTTCTTTTGTTCTTGCCTATGCCAGCAGGTACATTGTTTTGCTGAAAGGTTGTATTCCAGAATGTTCTATTTTCTAAAAGCCTACAAAATATCTCTCCTGCTTATTTACTTTGAGGCGCTTTCTTTGAAAAGTGTGCTTTTGATGTGTGTCAATCACCAAAACTATCTTTTTGTTCTTTCAGGACTTTTTTTTACTTAAACAGAGATAATTCTTAAAGACACATGGTAGTTAAGCTAAGCAAGGAAGGGTCTGTAGCAAGGTGTTTCAGAGAGGGGAAACTGCTTGTGTAAAAACACAGAGTTTTGGTCGAATTTGGCATATTTAGCAGACAAAAATGTAGACAAAATAGAGAATACTTAGAATTCCATGTACACAACTTGCAGAAGAAAATTGAAGACAGGCTATTTGAGTACTAAGTGAACACAATATTTTAACCTTCTGCATGGTAATTTCATCTTTGATTAACTTCTTAATTCTATTTCTCTGTAAATTACAGGGAGAGTTTCAATGATGTCACCAGAGAATATTGTTTATGGGAAAAAGTCCCCGACTGGTATGTTTCTGCTGGCCTACCAGGGTTGTATAGATGCCTGGTAAGAAGCTATAACTATGGGTTTCCCAGAGTGTAGAGACTCTTGGAACTGGCATGCTCTTGCAGGGACCCTGAAAGCTACAACTATGGAGTTATTACAAGAGATATTGACAACTCTTGGACATGAGGCTTTTACGCCAGGAGAAGCCCTTACCCAACATATATGAATCTTATCTCCCTGTACCTGAACTCTTATATGCGGTAGAGGTAGGAAGTGGGTGAAAATACCTTATGACTGCTGTATGAACAGATGCATGAACTGTTGCAAAGCTCTCACAGGACACTTGACATTGTCCTGTTAGCTATCAAAAGCTATGAGGTGTCTAAAGTTTTTCTCCACTTGCAAACTAACAAAGAAGCCTGCTGGCAGCAAACATGAAACTCTTATGTTAGAGACAAAGAGATTTATTGCTTAAGGCATGGCAGAAAGTATAACCTGCATATTCCCATAAATTCTGCATCCCCCAGTTCAACCCAGGTGAACCTGGGTGAATGCTGTACAAGCAGAGACAGAGAGTTTGTCTCACACCTTAGGAATACAGAGCTTAGAAAACTCCAGACTTTTATAACCGGCAGTGAGCAGATCTTCCTAATCTCCATCCTAGAGGGAGACTGGGCAGCAAAACAGCCCAAGGCTCTGCTCCATAGAGAGACACTACCTCTGTCTATCAATGTTGTTTTCTGTGTGTAATAACCTGGGCCCAATCAAGGAATAGAATTCATATATTCAATTAAAAAGGAGATGTTTAATAAAAGCAATTATTAAATTGGGTCAAAGACCATCTATACAATATAAAAAAGCTAAAATACCTAGGGATATACTTAACCAAGAAGGTGAAAGATTTCTACAAAGAGACCTGCAAAATTCTGATGACAGAAATTGGAGACACCACAAACAGATGAAGAAACATCCCATGCTTGTGGATTGGAAGAATCAACATTACTAAAATGACCATGTTGCCCAAAGTAATCTACAGATTTAATGCAATCCCTATCAAACTACCAATGTCATTTTTCACAAAATTAGAATAAAAAATCCTTTATTTGGAACCAAAAAAGAGTCAGAATAGTCAAACCAATCCTAAGCAAAAAGAACTAAGCTGGAGATATCACACGACCTGTCTTCAAATTGTACTACAAGGCTGTAGTAACTAAAACAGCATGGTACTGGGACAAGAGCAGACACATGGACCAATGGGACAGAACAGTGAATCCAGAATTAAACCCAATACCTACAACTAAGTGATCTTCAACAAAGCAGGCAAAAACATACACTAGAAGAAGGACACCCTATTCAACAAAAATGCTGGAAAAATTGGATAGCTACATGCAGAAAAATGAAACTTGATCCCTAGCTCTTTCCATATAAAAAAATTAACTCAAGATGGATTAAAGACTTAGATGTCAGACCTGAGACCATAAAAATTCTAGAAAATAATTTAAGAAAAACTCTTATGGATATCAGCCCAGGCAAAGAATTTATGGTTAAAGCCCCCAAAGCAAATGCAATTAACACAAAAATAAATAAGTGAGCCTTAAACTAAAAAGTTTCTGCACAGCAAAAGAAATAATCAAAAGAGCAAATAGGTGATCTACAGAGGGGGAGAAGATATTCACAAACTATACAAACAAATCAGCAAGAAACCAGCAAATAACCTCATTAGAAAGTGATAAATCAAAAATCAACCGGGCGTGGTAGCACATGCCTGTAGTTCCGGTTACTCGGAAGGCTGAGGCAGAAGGACCGCCGGAGCCCAGCAGGTCGAGGCTGCGGTGGCCGGGAGCAGGCACTGCACTCCAGTCTGGGCGACAGAGTGAGACTCCGGCCTCAAAAAAAAAAAAAAAAGAAAGTGAGCAAATGATGTGAATAACCACCTCCTTAAAGAAGATACACAAATAGCCAGCAAACATACAAAAGAATGCTCAACATCACTCTTCATCAGGGAAATGCAAATTAAAACCATGATGAGACACCACCTAACATCAGACAGAATGGTCATTATTAAAAAATCAAAAAATGGCTGAACTCAGTGGCTTAGCCTGTAATCCCAGTACTTTGGGAGGCTGAGGTGAGTGGTTTGCCTGAGCGCATGGGTTCAAGACCAGCCCAGACAATTTGGCAAAACCTTGTCTTTACAATAAGTCAAAAAAATTAGCTGGGTGTGGTAACTACTTAGGAAGCAGAGGTGGAAAGATCACCAGAGCCCAGCAGGTAGACTCTGGGGTGGCCGTGTGTATGCCACTGCACTCCAGACGAAGTGAGATTCCAACTCAAAAAAATAAAAAAAAATAGATGTTGGTGCAAATGTGGAGAAAAGGAAACACATATACATTGTCGGTGCGAGTGTACAACCTCTATGGAAAGTAGTAATGAGATTACTGAAAAGACTAAAAGTAAATCTACTATTTGATTCAGCAATCCCCATATTAGGTCACTGCCAATGGTACCGAGGGTGTTATATAAAAAAGACACCCGTACTCAAATGCACATTGCAGCACAATTCACAATTGCATAGATGTGGAATCAACCTAAATGCCCATCAAACAATCGGTGGACAATGAAAATGTATATATACACCATGGAATACTACCCAGTCATAAAAAAAGACTGAAGTCGTGTCCTCTGCAGCAACGTGGATGGAGATCACCATCCTAAGTAAACTGACTCCAACAGACAACCAAACACTGCATGTTCTCACTCATATATGAGAGCTAAATGGTCACAAAGATGAAAACAATAGACACTGGAGACACAAATAAGGGGAGAGAGGGGAAAGGGAAGGGGGCTAGGGTTCAGAAACTACCTATGGGACACAATGTTCACTATGTGAGGAATGTGTTACCTGAGACCCAATCCTCACCACTCCACAATATGTCCATGTAACAAGTACACATGTGTACCCCTGAGTCCCAAGAAAACAAAACAAAACAAAACTCTATATGGTGCCCTAGTACTGAAGAAGAGCATCTGAGGAAGAACCTTAGAGTTAGCCTGTACGAGGGAATGTGTGGTTTGACCGACAGATAGCAGGGACTTTTCAGTGTCGCAAGGCTGGCTGGAGCTGGAGCTGGTCTGGAGTTGCTAGGAAGATAACAACCCCCACCCCCACACCAAAATGCTAGAACAGGAGCAAATGACCAGCAGGATACAGACAATGGCATCCTGGGCCTTGATAAAGGCAGAGGGCCTTCCAGGTACACGGTGGTGGTTGGAGGGCCTTGCAAAAAGGATAGAGAGTGACATGCAGGAAGAGACAGCTATGTGCTGGCCACACAGAGACTTGCCAAAGTCCTGGCATCAGCACAGGCAAGAGGCCTTTGAAGCCAGACTGTGATAGGGGGCTCTGGTTTTCTGTTCAAGATGGTTGTGGAAAGGCTGACGCTTCAGGCAGAGGAACAGCGTTCTGAGCATGTCCCTGGGGTAGACAATCCCTGGGTTCTCACATCCACACCTTCACTCTGCTCCATGCTGGAAATGCAGGAAGTCTTTCCCTGCAATGTCCTTTACTGAAAGCCGAACTTGATCAAGCACCCTTTAAAGGAAAAAGGCTGCATTGTTTATCCTAGAGCATGACTGCAGGGTGCATTCGAGCCTAGAATCCTTCCACCAGTCACTAATGCACTATACAGTGTCTTTGGCAAGACAGACCTCAAAGGAAGATATGCAAGGTGTGCAGAAACTCCCTGGAGAGCTGTCTTCTCACATTTCGGGCTGTGGTTTCTGCCTTGTATTAGCACATCAGATGGCAAGCATGCCCTGTGGTGGTTCTGAGCAGCTGAATTTAGTTGGGCCTAAGAATATTCCCCAGTAGGCATTACTAGCAGGCATTATCGGACTACAAAGAGATACAAGTTCAATGTTAAATCTTTTCTACTGAAGATGATGAAGGTTTAACTTACAGTTCCCTAGGGGATAATGATTATTAGCTTAAGTAAGATGCATTTTACAATTGATAATAAAGTGTAGGTATAATGCTAATAAATAGTGGTAGTATAAAGTTTGTATTTATACTATATTCCAGGTACAATATTTGGATTTTTTTTTTTTTTTTTTTTGAGTAGGAGTCTCACTATTGCCCAGGTTGTAGTGCAGTGGCATGCTCACAGCCACTGCAGCCTCCAACTGTTGGGTTCAGAAGATACTTCGCCTCAGCCTTTCAAGTAGCTGGAACTACAGGCTTGCGCCATCATGCCAGACTAATTTTTGTTGATTTATTGTAGAGATGAGGTCTCGCCAAGTTGGCCAGGCTGGTTTTCAACCCATGGACTCAGGTAATCCTTTCACCTCGGCCCCCCAAATTGCTGGATCCACTATACCCAGCCATTTTTTTTTCTTATTTTCCAAAGTTGGTCCTCATAATTAAGATCTGAGGGGTTCCTGTCCTGTGTTTCTTAGTCCCCCTGGCAAGCAAACACTCTTTCATCTTGTGTTTGCCTGGAAGATGACTTGACAGCATTTATGTTCAGTGCAGAGCCAAGGCACGCAGGGTCTTGGGTGCAGAGAGGAATATATATGTTTTATTATAAAGATGTGGAATACAATTCAGGATTAGGTAAACAAATGTTGATTATGCAGGTACCCTTGTTGATGAGGTATGCCCCTCCTCCCCTAGCAGTTTCCCTCAACTGCCAATCACAGCCCCACTCCCCTGACAGTTTCCCACTAGGGATTCTCAGTTTGCCAATCCCTTTCTTATAATATTATAATAATTGCTCAAGGTCCGCTTATGAGTGAGAACATATGGTACTCTGTTCTTTTTCTCTGTGATAGATCACTGAGTATGATTGACTCTAAATCCATCCAAGTTGCTGCAAAGTTCATATGTTTGTCCTCTATGGCTGCATAATATTCCATTGTATATATGTACCACATTTTTTTTTTTAGCCAGTCCAGCTTCAATGGGCAACATGGTTGGTTCCATGTTTTTTGCTATTGTGAATAGAGCTGCAACAAACATATGTGTGCTGGTATCTTTTTTTGTAGAATGATTTAAGTTCCTCCAGGTGTATTCCCAATAAGGGAATTGCTGGGTCATTTGGAAGGTCATTTTCTAGTTCTATCAGAAATCTCCAAACTGTTTTCTAGAGAGGTTGTACAAGTTTGCATTCCCACCAGCAGTGTAGAAGCTTTCCTTTTTCTCCGCATCCTCGCCAGCATCTGTTGTTGTTTGTTTTATTAATGATGGCCATTCTTACAGGGGTTAGGTGATATCTCAGTGTGGTTTTGATTTGCATTTCTCTGATGATGAGTGAAGCTGAGCACTTTTTCATGTGTCTGTTGGCTGCCTGTATATCTTCTTTTGAGAAATGTCTATTCGTGTCTTTTGTCCACTTTTTAATGGGACTGTTTTGTTTTTTTTTTTCCTTTTGGCCCATCTGAGTTCCTTGTAGATCTTAGATGTTAGGCCTTTGTCAGATATACAGTTGGCAAATATTTTTTCCCATTCTGTGGACTGTCTCCCGGTGTAGAGAGGAATATTAAAAATACTAAAGAGACACAAGAATTAGTTGTTTGATGTAAGTAGAGGTGAGCAACTTGCTCTTCATACTGCAAAAGAGATGTTTTTCTCCTTTTTTAAAGCAGCAATTCAAGTCAGAATCCCTATCTCATTTCCTGAGTGTCCCCTTCTTTTTGTAGATGCCACTTTATCACAATTACTTCTCTTGGTTCAATAATGCATGAAATAAGCCAGGCTTATGTTAAATGAAACTGAGTAACTCTCATGAGCCCTGCTTGTGTTTCTCTGGCAACATTTGAACTCATCTTCTTAAAACTTAGGTAGGGCACTGCATTGAAGCCCAAGTGCCAGCCCAGCCAGGGAGACTCAGCCAAGTCTGCACATGGGAGTCATGGGAGAGACTTTGCACATTTGATAGGGTGTGTTTCTTTTTTTTTTTTTATCAATATTTTTTATTATGATATTGTGGGATACAGTTAAGGGTTAGGTATGAAAATATGCTTCGTTCAGGCACCCTTGTTGATAAGAAGTGTCTCCCCATCCCCAGATAGATATTTACTACCATTAATCCCATCTCCCTTCCCCTCCCCCCCATAGTTTCCCATCACTGTCAGTCATTTTCTTATAGTGTTACGTTAGATGTTCAAGGTCCACTATATGAGTGAGAACATGTGATACTCAGATCTTTGTTTCCGTGAGAGATCACTCAGTATTACAGACTCTAGTTCCATCCAGGTTGCTGCAAAATTCATGATTTTGTTCTTTTTTATGGCTGCATAGTATTCCATCGTATATATGTACCACATTTTTTAAATCCAGTCCTCTTTTGATCTTAAGACATCTTTCATGATTCTAAGCCATGGTCCAAGTTGGGCACTATATAGTTTTAGTAACAGCCAAACTCAGGGAAAACTAGCCTTCATTTTCTGATACAATTTGATCTAGTCAAGGCTAATTTTTTACCTTAAAATCTGAAGTGAATAAATGACTTAGCTTTGATAAGGTAGAGTAATTTTAAATAATAGACCTGCAATTTAAGGAACACTGAGTTTTTCAAATTTCTTTTCTGCTATGATGGTTGGTCATTTGCAAATAGTTATACCTTTGAAAGTAATCTGAACTGTCTCTGTGAAAGTTGTCATAATCAAGGTGGCATCACTAATGCTGAAAAAAAATCAACAAATCCAAGGAAGGTTATGAATAGGGAGTTTTCATTCTTGCAAACTTGGCCAACAAAAGCACTGCAAGGACATCTTCCCAGGAACTGCCACCTAATTTTGCACTTGCATCACCCTTATTATTGATCTTTGTAGCCAAGAATAATTATTTCAAAATAAAATATAGTTATATAAGCCTCCTCATTTTTTTTTAAGAATATTTATCTTTCATTACCTCTCCGAATACACATATAGTACACTATGGCATGTATATCACTGTTGCAATGACCTATTCCCAAGTAAGTTTGTTTGTTTATTTACTTATTTTTTTAGTTTAGAAAGCCTCACTCTGCTTGTTACTTAGGTTGATACCTCTGTGTTCAATATTTAAAAATTAATTCTGTTTGTATCAACATGGATGCTGTCATCATATGCAGATTAGTCAGAACCAGGTAATGAGCTCAGCTTCTTCCTGCAGCTTCAGCATGCTTCTGTTACCTCCTGCTGGAGATACAGATGCGAGGTATTGTTGTTCTTAAAAAATCTGGCACATAAGGAGGGAAATGAAGTACAATTGTGCTTTACAATTTTTTTCTGTTTCTTTTAAAAAGCAGCTATCTGAGAACCAAACACGGCAATAGCAAATTCAACAGACCATTTAGCAAACTTAACTTCATGCTCTTCAATTTATTCTTTCTGGCTGCTAGAATTAGCCACATTTCCCAAAGACTGACACGTGGATTTTTTTTGATATATGGCCTACTTAAGCCAAGACCTAAAAGACACTTTTAAAACCCCAGTAGCCAACATTTAGCGTATTGACCTGTAAGACAATGGATCGATGGGATTTGAATTACATTCATACTTTAGCTGTAGAATCACATCTTCCAGAGCAGGACTCATCCATCCCAATGCCTTGTTTAACATATTTAAAGTGATTTAATCCCCTGCCAGAGACTGCCTGCCTAGGATGGGTCCTGATCACCTTATACGAATATGGCAACATGAGGATGGGTGGAAATTAAGCACCTGCTTTTTTCCTAAATTTAATTGTAATCAGTTTGTCAAATTCTTTAAGATCAGAACATCTTTGTCCTGCCAGTGCTGAGTAATTTTACTTCAGGAATTTTAACAATGAGAAAAAGATACCTATTTCTGAAGCAGATCACTTATCACCTATTAGAAAATGAAAAAAATCATTAGTTGACAAATGACCCATTATTGAAACATATCAAAAAGCATGTTTTTAAATAATCAAAAGAGAGATGTTGTATAATTATTTGAGAATTATACTGGAAGAATGAACAGCTTTGACTGAAATGTTGAAAATAATTATTTATTACTATGGTTATTCATCAGTTCTATGAATGTGACCCTTTTTTAGGAGATAAAAGTGCAGAAGAACCCGATAATTGTGTTCCTTTACTGTCTGGTGTGTTGTATTATCCAATGGCAGATCGGACCAGCTCAAATTCAAGTACTTGCAATGTGTATGAACAATATACGTTTTATACCTTTCATTTAGGACTTTATTGGTTCAGGATACATTCATCTACACATTACAGAAAGCCCAGAGTGCAATGGCTTAAGCTGTAAGAGCATAGACTGTTTATCTGAAGAGAGAGTGGGTGATTCCAAGATGTTTCTGCAAACCCATGATGGCAGGACCTGCGTCAGCATCTCTGGGACCCTCCTGCTTCTCCCTCGTGGTGGCAAAGTGGCCTAGTGGCCTCTCACATAACAATATCCCAAGGCAAGAAGCAGGGATATAAGGGCAGGAAGACAGCACCTCTATTTTACAGAGCAGGAAACATCTTTGCCGCAAGCTCCTAGCTCCCTTTCCTTCATGATCTATGCAATGGGCCCTGGGGTCACTCCCAGCTGAACATCGATGAGAAAAAAGGTGCCTGGTTCTCGGGCCCCTGTAGTTGGAAGCAGGCAGCAGAGAAAGGGATGAGAATGGCTGGAGGGTGACACAGTCATATAACAGGACTTGGAAAAAGAAATAATTTTCTGAGAATAACAACGCACACCACTATGCTTGAATAAAAGTGCTAACTGGATTTCCTGAGCTGTTAAATTAAACATGCATAACCGATTTCCTCTTTCTGCAGCTGCTCCGATTCTAACAATCCATCTCTCCTCCTGTCCGTGGCACAAGATCCGTCATCTTCAGGATATAAAATCCTACGGTTTTATTTGTCCTTTGCTTGTTGGTCCCTTCTTGCCGGCCTCCAATATTTTTTGTTTTCATTCCTAGCTTTTCTGGGACGTGTGATTTATCCCATCACTAGAGATCTCTTTGAGAAAGCACTGGATATTTATTCACCTGCATATTTCAGAAGCTCGGAGCAGAGCTGCCGTGTCACAGAACTTCGGGAGAGCCATTCATTTTCACGTGCCCTGTGTGACTGGATGTGGCAGCATTGAATTTGGACAACAGAGGAATGGCTTCATATGAAAAGATACAATTTTAAATTCCCCTTTTGAAAATAAATTTATTTTCAGCATGATCACTCCCACGGCTACTACCTGTCTTAAGTCTTGATTGCGTATCCCTTGAACATCATGATAGCTTCTTACCTGGTGCTCCTGTAACCAGTTGTCCTTTCCTTGCCTCTACCTTACAAAGTCCATCAAACTGACCTCACATCTCTGCTCACCATGTGCCCTTGGTAGCTTCCTGTCCTATGCAAGACAATAGCAAAACAAAAAGCCGGTGTGGCCTCCAATTTGCTTTTTGGATTCTGCTGAGCTGTGGCTCTGTCCCCAGATGTCACTTCACTGGAGCAAGCCAGGCTGCCCTCCACTCCCACCCTACTCCCATCTGATTGAATATCTCTGTTTCTTTTCTCTTCTTGCTCCTGCTGCTGGGATAATGTCCAGCCCACTCATCTGCAGAACTCCTTCCCATCTCTGATGAGCAAAGGACATTTCCTGGCTGGCATATACCTTCTTCTTCAGGGAGCAGCATCTCAATTTTGCTTTGAAGAATTTCATAGCTCCAGTCATGTGCAGTTTTGGTGAAGACCAACCAAAGCGAGACATCCTTTCTTGCCAAACCAGGCCAGCCATGTGCTCACCTTGAAGGGGGAGATCCAGGTACAAACCCTGAGCACCTGTGCAACTGATGCACCTGGTGACCGTGCCCTGGTAAGAAACTGTTCACTCTGAGTTCACGGCTGAATCTTGAATTTAGTCCCCAGGTCCTTCTGGCACACGGCCGCTCAACTTCATCTTCTGCATTGCTCAAAGCATTCCTGTGCATTTTTTTTTTTGCTTGGTATTGTTTTGTTTCTTGGCCATAGTTGGAGTTTATTGGTTGCAATAAAAAACCCACACTGACACCCCGTGCAGAAGCCCAGGTAGGCGACATTCTTTAGTGAGGCAGGGAACTAAGTAAGAAGTGTGTGTCCTCAAGAACTTAAGAGCAGAGTTTCACTTGCAGCCTTGGACCGCCGGCCTGTGGGTTTTCTTACAAGACAGAAATCTGCTTTCTCATTGGAACTGTTGTTACTATGGTTCTCTGTTCTTGCAGAGAAATGTATTTTCATGCAGGATGGGGGGAGGGGAGATGGCTGACTATGAGCAAGTTTGGATTTCCATGGGTCAGCAGTGGCAGTTTTTGAGCAGAAGGGGGCCAAGTTTGACTTAGAAGGAGGACAGCCTTTGCCACAGAGAGGGAGAAATCCACTGGTGGCAACAAAACCAAGGAGGAGGTGTTGCTGAGACAAGTGGGACCTGGGGCCAAGATGATACTGTAGAAAACACATTCAAGAGCTATCCCTTAGGTAGACTCACAGGGTTTGCTAGAACTAAAAAGGAAAAAAAAAGGAGTAAAATACAAAGTCAGGGTCACTTTGAAGTCTTGATTTTAGCAGAATTCAGGGAAAGGCACACGGGGAGGAGAGGGAAGCCGTAGGGGACAGGGGGCACCTGTGAAGATCATCTCCACAGCTTCTGCCTGCCTCAAGGAGGTTGCTGCCTCCAAAGCCATAACTGCCCCTTCTCTGGGTGATTGTGCAACTGTCCTGGCTTTCAGGAAATGAATTCTGCACCCTGACCAGGGTGGGCTTCATGCTGAGGATGCTGGGAGCCAAGTAGCATGAGCCAGTGGAGGGAGATCTGGAATTAGGGAGTCAGTGCTGGGACAGGCGGTGTCTGCGTAAGAAAGGGCTGTGATGGAGCTAGCCAGATCCACAGTGCCCTTAGGACATGGCACCCACAGAGTAGTGTTCAGAGAAGTGCAGCAGCAGGCCCCTTGAGATTGGAGTTCAACTCCCGGGCCTGGGGACATGACTGGCCAGGGCAGAGCAGGACAATGAGTGAGTGCACTACTAGTTAGGATGGACTCATTCACCCTCAGGGGTGCCGTGTACTCATCAGCAAGCTGCAGTGATCAATTGATTTAATTAGAAAGTGTCTCCGGAACAAGTGGGAAGAGGCAGCTGCACTGGGCACACAGCCCTGTCTCCAGGGTGTCTCCAGGGTGCTAGGTCGCAAGCTTAGGGCCACACGACAACTTCCAAGCACACCCAGGGTGGATGGTGTGGTTGGCATCCTGCAGTCCCAGTTAGGTTGGCCCAGTGATCAGACCTCAAACCTCAGTTTTTGCAGTTTTGTGGGTCTTGAGAAAGGTGCGTTCTGATGACTACTGAGTCGTAAGAGAATTTGGTTTGTTTGCTTTCGGAGAATATTTGAAGAACATTGAATAAACATGCCAATGTGTATGGGACGTTGTTTAGCAAAAATAAAGAACAATATATAATAAGATGCAAATTTTGGCAACAAAGATAAATGCATGTGGATGTATGCAACTGCTTTTTAAGGACTTTGCAAAGTCTCTTCCAAATGTACCTGGAAGTCTTCAGGGGGTCTCACCTGTGTTTGCAAACCAGTCCTCTGAGATGACCATCAGGAGTCAGAGTTTTATAAAGAATTTAAGATCTACTCAAATATAGCAAATATATTTTATTAGCATAGACAACTGTGAAAGTGTTACAAAAGATGCACTGCATAGGAAACAAAAAGCCCCATCAGTGGGGAAAAAAATATAATTTTCTTTATTTTGCTTCTCACCAGTTCTATAACATGAGGCCCGATTTCTGGACATTTTCTCACCAATTTTTGATTTGTGCTCCATATATCGTGGTTTGTTCCTTTCATGAGTTCATAAGAAAGAGTCTAAAACCCTGCATCTTTGGGCACAATTTCCTCCAAAAAGGAGGTTGGGGACAGGTTTAATAAAACATTCATTCTGGTCAGTGAGCTCCCTGGGGGTCTCTGGACGGATGCCGAAGTCCTAGAATAAGGTCTCACCTTGGTGCTGTCATTCCCACGGGAGTGTCAGGTCTCGTTGCTCTGCTGCCTGCCCTGAGAGTGATTGTCAGGTACCACACATACATTATCTATGGACATACTCAGATGCCCAGTGAGAAAGCCAATTCTGACAGGAAGAGAAGCATATTTTCTAGGGATCCCGAGGTGGGCTTGTTCCAGGCTGAAAAGAGGTCATTTTGGTTATATTAGAACAGTCATTTAGAAAAGACTTAGAGACTTGTATGAAGAAACTTATTTTGTACCTGAGTTGGGCTAAATGTAGAAGCTGCTTGAATTTAAAAGTACACATATTCCCCCCACAGCTCCCACTGCCCTCTGCTCACCCCTTCCTCTGCTAACCCAGCCATATCTGACTGGTAGACAGCCGGGCAAACCAGATCACCTGATAATCAGGAGACACAAAAGAGTTGTATGCCTCTAAAAAAGCCTTCTCAAGATAAGAAATGGACTCACGAAACTCCTCTCTCTTTCTGTCATAGGCCAGGACTCTAGAAACAGGAGTTTGTTACAACTGTATTTTAAAACAATTTAAAGCTAATATTTTTAGACGTTGTGACTTTCCCTTCCTTCCAAATGTTGCAATTATCTGACCCTTCCTCTGGAAAACTGTAAAAAAAGAAATGTTGTGAATTCCAAAATGTTATCTAAAAATGTCAACATGACCAGGAGACTTTGTGAGATGTCATTGGTTATGTATCAAAAAATGTTAACATAGATCTCCAGTCATGCTGACACTGGACATAGGCTTCAAACTTGGGCTGATTAAAGGACTACACATTTTCAGTATAAATAACTGGAATGAATTTGTGTTGCTTGCAGCAGTTTTATAGGAAATAATGCCGACCCATCTCCCTGTGACCTGGTGACAGATTAAACCCCTTTTCTCCCAGCTCTCTGTCTCTCATTTTTTTATTGGCCATGAAGAAATCAGCTGATTTATTGGGATCTGATGACAAAAGGCTTGGTGGCCCCTACTGCAGGATTAGGGCTCATCAGGAAACAGTGGAGAGCAGAGATCTATTCACTTCCCTCTCAACACCTTCCCCATAGATCTCCTGGGCAAGCAGTAACACTACCATACCCTGAAAAGTCTCTTAGTCTACTCGTTACAAGGATCAATGCCAACTTTAGAATGTGAAGTTGAGGTGATGTTAATTCAGGATTCAGATTTAAACTTGCTTACCACTATATCATTGATTTTTTAGAAGGGTTATATCTCTGTCAATTAACTTTGTCAATTTCACTCAAAAATAGGACAAAGAGGGCAAATTATGTAAAAAGTGATACAAACTTTCATTGTATTCCTAAACAACCAGTAACAATGACTCAATTTAATTTGCTCTTTGAAAAGTGTGGCTTCCTTAGAATTCCTTACCTTTGTAAAATGTGTTTCATTAAAGAGTTTATGTGTCCCCTGTGGCATCTTTTGGTAACATGTGCTAGTAATTATTGTTATTTAATCTGTTAATTATGTGCCCCTTTTCTTGAGTGTTGTGTAGTTTACTCTCCTTAAGCAGTTGGGTTAATGAGGTGCTTTGCCTTTTGAGATTACCTGTATCACAAGGAATAATCCTCATCTTGGCAGAGTTTATCTTCCTCAGCTTTCTCATCTAGGCAGGAAACAGGAGCGCTAGGTTTATGGAAGGCATTAAAGCACTGTGTGCCAGACTATCTTTAAGTTTTCCTGTGAAGTTTGTCTGTTGCCTTATGCTTTAAGCATCCCCCTTCTCCATTTGGTTATTTTGAGAAAGGTCTTAGAGTTTGGGCCAAGAAATTATTCGTTTACCTCTGCTTTTTGCAGCTGTTCCTGAGGCCCCAGCCGACTGATTCCCTCACAAAAAGTGGCATCTTATTCCTTAAGCAGCACTGAGCCAAGAAGGCTTAAAGCAGATACAACCATTTCAGGGAATGGGCTTGTTGACTCATGTGCTATTCGTTCCTATCAGGTCTTGGTTGTATTTCGTGATAAATGCTAGGACTTCAAGTATTAGATGAATTGGAAGACTGTGGGGTTTTTTGTTTGTTTGTGTGTTTGTTTTCTCATGGATAATTATAATCACAATGGTGGTTGCCAACACGTTGCAAATTCAACTTAACTCTATAAATTAGGTGCACCCTTTCTCTCTCTCTCTCTCTCTGTCTCTCTCTCTCTCATTCATTCTTGGTATCTCTCTTTCTTCTGCCTTCCTGTGTTCTTCAGTTCTTACTGCCAACCCAACACATATTCAGTGGGCCACTAGTTCAGATGAAGAAAAATGAGATCACAAACCCTGGGTTCAGCACACTCAACAGTGGGAACAGTGAGCCCAAAGCAACACAGAAGTCAGGGAAGCAGCTCAGGCTTGCCACGGCCTTGCTCCATCCGCCTGCTCTCTTCTTTCTAACTCGGGACAATCCCTGCTTTATTCCCTCCCTCTCCCTGGTGTCCTTTTCATCCCCATTTCTTGCATCCTCTTTCACCAGGTTTCTTCTCTGTGGAACCACTTGGGCAAGAAATTGTCTTTTCCATATTTAGTGGGAGAAGAAGGAAACTGTATCTCCATCCTCATCTATTAGCAAAATCTGACTTCTGGCATCTCACAGAGGCTTTGGACTTCCCTGTCTTGGAATGCCAGCCTTCTACCTTTGGGACATTGTTTCAGATATGCCTCTTATAGTATGTGGCTGTGGCACGTTGACCAAGAAATTCCATTTTAGCACAGGCCTTGAGATGGTACCTACATTCTAACCTGGACTGTGGAATTGACAACTTCTTTATGTTCACAATGGGGAAAGCAGCTTCTTTCTAATCCAGATCATACAGGCAGCTTAAGACATTTTTTGAATGAAATATCTACATTTTAGCAGTTTCTTATTAAAATTCTTATGACTGAAACATGACTTCCCTATATTCTATATTCTTACAGTGAAAAACAAAGTAGAAAAATTGTATTTCCAAAGAAAACTTCATGTCCTTTTTTTTGAAATTCACAAGCTATCTTTAGTAATCTAAAATTGTCTTCTTTCTGATAAGTTTAAACTCAGCTTCAGTGATCAGTCTTTTAGTTGTTCTATATTAGCTTTCTGTTATTGCATAATGGTTGATAATACATTTAGTGGCTTAAAATAGTGCTCATTTATCAGCTCAGAGTTCTGTTGATTAGAAGTGCAGCATGGAGTAGTGGGAAATTGTCGGGAAAGGGGGTGGGATTGGTAGTTGAGGGAAACTGCTAGGGGAGGGAGGGGCACACCTCATCAACAAGGGGACCTGCATGATCAATGTTTGTATACCTAACCCTGAACTGTACTCCACATCTTTATAATAAAAAATAAAAATAAAAACAATAACACTGCTGCCTTGTACATCTGGTAATTAAAAAAAAAGAAGTACAGCATGGAGAATAATAAAACTAAATAATGTAAATCGTATTTTGGGACATTTTAATCTCCCATTGCAAAATGTACTTCAGACATTTTAGGTAGCATAATAATCACTTGTGGTCAGTTGCTCCCACTGGACTGTTTGTTGTTTTGCTTTGTAAAGATACCTCGTGCCTCTGAATTATGTACTTATCAAGCAAGAGCCCAACACCAATGATTTAATGCATGTGAGAATTTCCACATCCTTATAATAATAATTTTAAAAAGCATGTGAGAATTCGACTAGGTAAATAAAATTTGACTTGACATAGACCCAATATGAAACATTCTTGAGAGAAGGCAGTGAGTCTTTGGTTTATCTTGGTTTCAGTGTGTATTTTCCTGTGGTGTGGCACTGTCATTTGCTATTTGGGCTCTGTTTTAAGCTCCCATCTGCCTCTAGTTGAAAACAGTCACTCAGTCTCACCGGGAACTGTTAGAAATGCAAATTCTCCAGCCACACCTACTGATTCTGAAATCCAGGTGGGAGAACCAACCATCTGAGGATTGACTTGCCTTCCCATCTATTCAGATGTGCATCAGAGTTTCAGAACACCTAGTCTTGAACCAGTGGCCATTGTGTGCTGGATTCTTGCTGCTTCTTCTAGAATAAAGACCTGTACAAAGCTGACTTTATTTAATACGTGCAAAGTTAATAACCCTTGTTATGCTTGTAAATATCTTGCTAAAATCAACTCACAGGGTGCACACTGAATCTAGTGTTTGTGTACACAGATGTCTACCAACAAGCAAAATAGATGCCATCAACCTCTGGAGACTACTAAAGCTGATGGAATGTATGGGGCGTGTCTTCTGAGAAACTGCCCGAAATTTGGAGGCAAAAAGTTACCTGCTCGAATGTTTTGTCTTTTTTGTGGTTATCTACACCGCTCTTCTAGGATATGGCGCTGTTAACTAAAATTGCTTTTCCTTGTCCTGCAGAAAAAGAACTCATTTAGGAACCTAAGTATGGTTTCAATGTAGACACCTTCCAGCCACCTGTGGTTTCCAGAGACTACTGACATCTCCTGTCCCACCTACTCAGACACCCATCAGTCTAACTTCACTTGGCTTTAATTAGGCTCTTACTAATCCTCTTGCTCAGGCCATTCCTGGTGAGTTAAACTGTTCAAGGACTCCCTTCAGGATAAGAGTTTATAAACCTCTCCTTTCCCTGCCCACAAGGCCCAGATTGAGATAAGGAAATTCAAGCCTGTTTTTTCTGAAATAACGCACAGTAAGGTTATGTCATGCCTAGATATGTCTCTCACCATCCCTTTCTCAAGTGAAAGACTGACTCAACCACTGATGGAGAATTTCAAGATTCAGCACCTCTGCTAAAAATCATTCTTGGAGATTGCAGTCATGTTTTTCCTTCACAAGACTGCAAAAAATTTAACTAGGTTGGAATGAAATAATTTTAAAACAACATAACCTTCATATAATTAAGTGGGCTTGATTTATTTCATCTTCAGAGAAGAATCACTTGGGAAATATGTTAAAAATTGAGAAAAAGGGCAAATGTACAAAAATCTCACTTAAATTCAGATTGCTACCCAATGTGAGCAGGAATACCAGACCTGTCATAATTATCTAATTTCCTCAATAAAATTTTGTATTTTTGGTAATTATGATTTAGATACTTAAAAAAAAAAAAAGACTGGCACAGATAGTAACAAAATCCCTGAAAAAAGTTCTTCTTATAAATAATCAAAAATAAACATGAAATAAATAAATATAGCATGCAATTCCTGAATAGACAAAACACCATTGCCAGCATAGTTCCAGATGGAGGCATTGCACCAAACTTTCTAGCTGAGAAACCCTTAAGAGCACTGGAGACCGTAATAACAGGAAACTTTAATCTTGTTATCCGCTCCCCATGTGTGTAGGTACTAGTGCTGGCTAGAACTCCCTCAGACAATCTCAAGACAAAGGAGAGGGTGGTGGCAATACACTTCCTAAGAAGTTGGGGCAATCAAGGAATCTTGACCCCATGGTTTAGATTCATGGAAACCAAGACACACAGTTGCTCAAGTTTATGAGACATGAAGACAATCATAGAGCCAGGCCTTGCTCTGTTGGGACTGTGGTTCCAAAAATCAGGTCTCACCTACCCTTTCCTAAGTCGACTAAAGACTTTGGATTCCATTCAGAATACAATCCAAGGTAAGTTATCAAATGGTTGGCATAAAGTTGTTCATAATAGTATTTTTTAAATTCCTCTAATTTGTGGGATTATAGCAGTAATAACTTCTCTTTCATTTCTGAAATTGACATATGTGTCTTACTTTTGACATTTGGCTGCTTAGAATTTTATTAATTTTCATTGAACTTGTCAACTCATATACACACACCTTTTGTTATCTTTGCTGTTTTATTTTTTTCTTGTTTTCAATTCCATGTGTTTCTGCTGTATTTTTTTTTTTAATTTAAGGATGTGGGGTACAATTTAGGGTTAGGTATACAAATGTTCATTATGCAGGCACCCTTGTTGATGAGGTGTGCTCCTCACTCCCCTGGCAGTTTCCCACTACTGTCAATCCCTTTCTTATAGTATTATGATAGTTGTTCAAGGTCCACTTATGAGTGAGAACATATGATCACCTAGTATTGTAGACTACGTCCATCCAAGTGGTTGCAAAATCCATATATTTGTCCTTCTTTATGGCTGCATAATATTCCATTGTGCATATGAATCACATTTTTTTTTATCCAGTTGAGCTTCAATGGGCAGCATTGGGTTGGTTTCACATTTTTGTTATTGTGAATAGAACTGCAACAAACATATGTGTGCAGGTATATTTTTTTGTAGAATGATTTGAGTTCCTCCTCGTATATTCCCAATAGGGGAATTGCTGGGTCATATGAAAGGTCAATTTCTTTCTTTCAGAAATCATCACACTGTCTTCCAAAGAGGTTGCACTAGTTTGCATTCTCACCAGCAGTGTAAAGCATTTCTTTTTCTTCATGTTTTTGCCAGCATCCATTGTTGTTTGTTTTATTAATGATGGCTATTTTTATTGGGGTTAGTTGGTATCTCAATGTGGTTTTGCTTTGTATTTCTCTGAATTAGTGAGTCTGAGCACTTTTTCTTTTTCTTTTAATTTTTACTTTAAAATTGTGGGGTTCAATATCGGGTGAAGTATACAAATATTCATTGTGCAGGTACCCTTGTTGATGAGGTGTGCCCACCTTACCCCAGGCAGATATCGAGTTACTGTCAATCCCACCTTCCCCACCCCCTAGCGTTTCTTGCTACTGCCAATCCTTTTCTTATAGTATTATGGTAGTTGTTCAAGATCCACTTATGAGTGAGAACTAATGTGAGCACTTTTCATGTGTCTGTTGGCTGCCCATATATCTTCTTTTGAGAAGTGTCTATTCATGTCTTTTGCCCACTTTCTTTTTTTGAGTTGGAGTCTTTCTAATGGGGCTGTTTGTTTTTTTCCTTTCAGCGCATTTGAGTTACTTGTAGGGTTTTTTTTTTTTTTTGGTATGAATTTTCTAGCATTTAGTAACTAGTTTAGTGTTTTTAGATATTGACAATAAATTTATAGGATACAATTAAAAAGCTTAATTTGATTATCAAGTATAGACATAAACTGACATTTGAATGTGACATAATGAAATAAAAATATTGCATAATTAAAATGAACCTGACACTGTTGCAAATGTTTTTCTTGATTAGCACATTAAGTCCACTTCAAAGTATTATACCACAGGTACTACTATTATTCAACATATTTTAAGTGAGAAAAGGGTAGAGAAAGTTTAAGTCACTTATCCAAAGTCATTCTGCTATATTTTTAAAATATCACTTTCTTTTTGCTGCTGGCATTGTGGCTCAAATTGCCCTTACTTTCTAGTTTTCTTCAATGAATTGGATTGTTGGTCTTGGATCTTTCTTATTTTGTAATATATTCATGTAATGCTGTAGCTTCCACCCTAGGTATCACTATCACTACCTCTCACCCATTTAAATAAGTTACATATTTTATAGTCACTCATTTAAAATATTTAAAATTTTCCCTCAAAATTTCTTTTTTTGACTTTGGGTTAGTTAGAAGTGTGTTGTTTAATTTTCAAAGATTTGGGAGATTGTCCAGCTATTTTTCTGTTACTGGTTTTTAGTTTAATTCCATTGTAGTGTGAGAACATACTGTGTAGACTATTTATTTATTTATTTATTTCATCTATTGTGAGTCAGGGTCTCACTCTGTCACCTGGGCTGGAGTGCAGTGGTGTGATTATGGCTTACAGCAGTGTTGACCTCCTGGGTTCAGGTTATTCTTCTGCCTTAGCCTCTTGAGTAGCTGGGACCACAGGTGTGCACCACCATGCCTGGCTTATTTTTTTATTTTTATTTTTTATTTTTTTTATAGAGATGGTATCTCACTAAGTTACCCAGGCGGGTCTCCAACTCTTGGCCTCAAGCAATTTTCCCATCTCAGCCAAAACATAGTGCTAGAATTTCAGGTATGAGCCAAATGCCTAGCCTTATTCATTTAATTTTGTCATTGTGGATTTTATGGCCCAGTATTTGATCTATCATGCTGAAAGTTCCTTGTGAGCATGAATAGAATATATTTTCTGCTATTGTCGGATGGAATGTCCTATAAATAGAATTCTGCTGGAGACCTTTTCATGTGGTGATGAGGTGTAGGTGAGGAAGTTTGCTCTATACTCTTGTGATTAAATGTCAGCTTTAGTCAGTCTGTATCTCAGGGCTGTGACCTCTACAAATATTTATCTTTTGGTTTAGCCCCCCTCATCTGTTCCATCTCCTTTCTTCCCTAACTGCAATGTTCTCAATCTATTTTTTTGAAGTCCTTACTACTGTTAACTATGTTTTTCTGTCCCTTAGGAAAGGAAGGATACTTTTGGAAAACTGGAGTTGAATGACTCTCTTTCCCCTAGTTGAAATACAGTTTTGGCAAATTATTTTTCTCTGGAGAGAAAGTAGTATTTGGACTAGCTTTCTGATGTTCCTCACTTTGTGACATTGTAGGGAAAACTCAAGGGGGTGTTACCTCAAGTCTCCATAAATTATTGGGATAAAAGAAATGAATCTGTAGGAAATGCCAAAGACTCTTACATAAAGGGGAGGGGGCATTCTCTTTTCCCTTTGGTAGTGTAAAGTTACATCCCTGATGCCAAAAGGGCTTGTAGCATGGATAGACTATGAAACCCTCACTGAGAAACCAAGGAGACCATGGAATGAGTAAAATATTGATGCCACCTAGCAGAAGTGTATTCATTCTTGAGCTTTTCTGTCAATTTACCTAAAAATACTGTAAATAAAATAGTTACACACGAGGGTGAGGCCTTTGATAAACAAATGGGATAAGAAGCAAGAAGCAAATTATTTCAACTGACTGGTGAGAGCTAAGGCTGAACCTGATCAAAATGACCAAAGATTCTGGCATTTAGCATTTTCTTGTCTAACCAGCTGAGGGTGATGGTGTCTGAATTTAGCTTAGATTAGAGATACTTTAAGCAAACTTTTAGGGAATAATCTCTTTTGGGGCTTAAACTGAAAAGACATAGTTATTTATTCCAAAACCCAGACACCAGGATCCTACTTGAGAATCATCTAAATTCTCCAAGATTTATTAATTATTTGGTGCCCAATCATGTCAGGGTGGTATAGTATTTGATCAATTAAAAACGATAGTATTAAATAGAGGAGGTAAGAGAGGTGAGATCACAAGTGTTAATGCAGGCGGCAGCTTGGCTTCACTTACAAAACTGTCTTACCCTGAAACAATGAATAGTAAACCCTAGCTATTATTGTCTGGGTCTATGATGAGAGAATACTTTGAATAACTTGCTTTGTCTTCCTCCCAAAGGAGAAAACGGATTCAGATTAAGTCCTGGGAGGTGCCATATGGGAATATAGCTGGGGGCAGACCTAAACAAAATTGTGGTGATGTTGATGGCTGTCACTGATACCTGTTGTAAGCTGAACTGAGAAGATTTATCAGGTATAACTAGTTGGAACTTTATGATAAATATATAACCACCAACAGTTAGAGATTGGTAAGGTTTAAAGCTTTTCTTCCATACAACCTGGATGTGAAAGTAGATCACAAACTGAGTTGAGAGAGACATAGAAACATGTACTTGACAAAGGTTTGATTTAGTCAGCAGGTCCAGAATAGTGATATACACAGTCCTGTAAGCTCAGTAAATCCAAATGTCTCTGTCCTTTTAGGTGCTCTTCCATAGTGTATATAAAGACTTCCCCTGGGGGCAGACAAGACACTATTCTACAGGCCGATCCAATTATACATATAGTCACCTTCAAGCAGCTGGAATGTTCCATTTCATAGGGAAACTCAGGATGGTTTCAGAGTTAGGCTTTGGGTCACCTTCAGAAGGGTGTGGAATGAAGTGCTCACAGGATCCTCACATCCTTTTCCGGTAAGAATGGAAGTTATGTCTCTCTGCTATCAAGGGGTCATCATATATGAAACACTACTAATTTCACCAAAGAATTTCCATTCCAACTTTTAAAATACCAATTAACAAAATGTGTCATATTTTCATCAGAGAGAAAAGTAGCTGAAGTACTAATGGTGTCTATCTCAGGAGTTTAATCTATTGATCAAATAGTAGTTAACTGTGTGGATCAGGCAGTCATGATAAGAGCCACTGACCAATCCTCGAGTGACAGCATTCTCTAAATGGGCATTCTATTTAAAAAAAAAAAAAAAAAAAAACTTTAAAAAAATTCATGTATTAATTCAATGTTTAAAAGACCATAAATAAAAACTTGTAATATTCAACCACAAACCCACAGTCCAACTCATGAAATTACTTTCATTCTTTTTGTCTTTCTCCTAAACTTGATTAATACTAATATGTGTAATTTGGACATTGCTTCATCATAGACCACACAGTTTAGGACTCTCATTTTCCCAAGCATGACTCCTTTCTTTACCTGAGGTTTCCCTTTCCCCATTTAGAGGATCTCTTTTGTTCCCCCATGTGCTTCTTCCCTTTATAGTCTATTTTTTCATAATAGTTCACTTTGTGAATAAAGTTAGCCATATACTAAGAGCTTCACAAGTCATTTATTCCAGACATACACAAAGTCTTAAAGAGACCCATATAAGAGGTTAATTAATAATCATGAGTGACATCTAATCTCTGTGGGCATGTGTGTGGGGGGGTTGGGTATTATTTTGGGGAGACTGTATCATGTAGGAATTCTGTCTTCTGACTGCAAAGGCAAGAAATGACAATCACTTGTTTTCTCTCATATAAAGAAATTATGGAGGCTGCAATTCCACCTTCTGCACCACTAGGAAACCGTTCTCTTTTTATCCTTCTGTTTTGTCACTCTAGGCCTGAAGCTGACATTCTCAAGTTTGCCACAGTGTCCAAAATGGCTGTAGGAACTCCAGTCATCTCATTTGTGTTCCAAGCAAAGGGAAAAGTTGAAAGTACAAAAAGTCCTTTAAGCAGATGTGTGTTCCCATTTTTAGCATATTTCCATGCCTTACCAATATAAATGACTGCCTAGAAATTAATCTCAAGGAAGTCTAGGTCTTTTGCAATCTTTCAGCTTGAGTACCTCACCATCTCTGACAAATTCAGGTCCTGCTATCATGAAAGAAATGCAGTAAGATCCCAGATAATCAACTAGCTGTTTCTGCTGCAGTGACCTTCCCAGCATACATCATTTTCAACTGAGTGAAAGGTTGTCCTTGTTTCAGTGTTTCATCCAGTCTGAAGTCACTTCTAGTTTTAGAATGGCCAGGGAAGCTCGTCTGCTTTTATGAGCAGTTTGGGGGTGTCTACAAATAATTTCTAAACGTTGATCAGTTCAGGTCTGCCCTGCATCCTAGGAAATTTCATCACTTTGTGTTGCTTTAGTCTGCTCTGCTCTGGGGAAGTCTCAACCCTTCCTGATGTGGGCCTTCATCCCTGTAGATGAAGCAGAATGTGTTTTAAGCCTGAAAAATTACCTGAGCTGAAAGCATCTTGAGTAGCAATTCAGATAAATAAACCAGTGTTGAAGGTGTGCTTCTTACTACATAAGGTCAAATAAGACAGAGGCAGGTGTTCTGAGGCATGATGATGATGGGATTCTCAGAGCACTGGGCACAGAGACAGGCAGGTCTAAACTTCAAAAGCCACCTGTCAAGACAGAATTGAGATTAGTGGCTGCCATTTGCAGGCAGAGAAATCAATGTTAATGACAAAGACTTGCCTTCCACGGAGAGAAGTTCAGGTCCCCACAGAGGATGTCTTTGCTGAGGAATATGTTGGACGGCAAAGGTTGTGGGCTGCTGTTTTCTTTAGAGGTTTATGTCCCAGAGGGTGTTAGCAGAACTGCAAAAGACGAAAAACACGGTCTGGAACCTTCAAATAAGGATAGAATATGAAAACATATTTAGAGCTGGATATAGTTTTGTTTATAATATTTAATGTTTCCATGGATTTTCACTTGTAGCAAAAAAATTGTATGTCTCTACTACATAGAGTAACCAAAAACCTTTCAAACAGCATTGCAATAGTATTCTTTCCAGAGAAGGAGAAAAATGAGTTACTAGAGCTTTTTGCTTTCTGTGAAAAAGAAAAATGAAAGGATAAGGTATATGTTAGCACATTCCTGGAGTTCTGGCAAGGAGGAATCAAATTGTCCATTTAGGTCAAAGCAGTCAGAGATTTTAAAGTATTACATATTAAATTTTAAAAAATATATTGGATTTAAACAACTCTATTTTTTCATTTTAGTTGCTGAAGTGTTTAATTTTTGTCTCCAAAAGTCACCTACCTGTTCTTGAAGGGCAATAATATTAGGAACACTTTATTTTCAAGGTGAATACTCATTAGGCTTAAACTTTCTAAAACTTCTTATCAACTATTCCTCTTTCAGGTGATTTAGAAGTGGTGAACGTGAGATGAAGGCCTTAAATTTTTATATTCACAGGACGCCAGTACCATTTCATCCTCCTTCGACTTCTCTATGTGTGCGAGGATATCACAATATCCTTTGTATCCTTAGCAAATATCCTTTGTGCTATACTCAGACCCCTGGTCCACGATGTCAGTACGTAACACACACACACACACACACACACACACACACACACACACACACACACACACACACACACACACACAGTTGCAGCACCCTCAGCCCCCTGGCCTCTGTGACCTAGAGCCCCAGTGTGTGCTTCCATCAACAGCAGAGGCCGGCTGGAAGCTTTATCTTTGACCTGGGTTTTTACAAAGAACCAGCCGATGATGCTGATCTGTTTTTCATTTCTGTCTCATAAGTGAACTTTCCCATCCCTTGCAAACATCAATGAAATGACACCCGGGGACACTTGCAAAGTGCCTGTGACAACTGAAGGGCAAAGCTTTCTATTTTCTGAAAGTTGCTTTCAGAGGTTGCAGTGAAACGTTTCAAAGCCACTGCTCTTGAAAACAAATAAGTAAACATCTATGTCATTGATTTGAGTTCTCCCCTCTCTGCAATTTCAAGATGGAATGGTGCATCCTCTGCTTGCTCATTGGAGAAACCTCTACTCATTGGACTCTCGGACCTGGTTCTTTCTTCCTCTGCCCTCTCTCTCTTTCTTCTCTTTCTCTGATTATTTGTATGTGTTTCCTTCATTCCTGTCCTACTTTCATTGACCCCAAAGATCCTGACAAATAATTCATGCTAATGTGCCAATGGTATGTACCTTTTAAGTGAGAGGCCTCCTGGAGTAGAGCTCTGCTTTTATCATCTATCCATTCAAAGATTCAATGTTGCTGGGGAGAAGAGAATGAAATCTAATATCTATCCCCACCACAAGAGTCACTTTTCATTGGCAGTTTGTTAACAAGTGGGAAGGGAGATTTGGCTGAAGATAATTCTATCATGAAAAATGATCATTTCCTCTGTGTCTAAACTCTTCGAGGTTGCTCTGCTTCCAAAACTTTTTCCTTAATCAGAATTTTATTGATTTTAGACCACCACATCTGTGTGTGAAACGTGGCAGCAAGTTATCCTTTTAGAAGGTCAGTGGCCCCAGCATGCCCATTACTTTATGTCCATCTGGGTCCTGCAAAGTGCCTGATACACAGTAGATGTTTGATGACTATTATCCAGTCACTGACTAAACTAAAAACCAAAATAAAACAAACAAGCAATCTCCAAAGAGTCAAACACATATAGAAACATAAAAAATAATTCGTATATATCATATCGAAGATTTCAAATGTTCTCACACTTCCAGAATAATTTGATCTAACCCTGAGCAAAAAGTTTATTTTCACAGGATCTGAGAGGCAATCATTTCATTCCTGTTCACCCTCTTCATCTCACTAAGAAACAAGCCAGCACAGAGCTCAACCTAGGAAATTTTTGGTACAAAATGTAAATGCCTACTATGACATTGTGACTATTAATTTAGTTAGCATATAGCAAAAGTAGCAGTCCTCTTGTGGGTAAAAGCATGTATCCATACATTTAAATACTTATTCAGCACTTACTGTAGGCCAGACACTGTGGCAGGTATTATGATATATCAGTAAATCAAACAGATGAAATTCCACATTCTTGCATGTTACTAGTAGACATATATGAAAATCTGCAAAATGATAGCAGGAAAAAGGGTACAAATCAGACAGATGAAATTTTGTGTTCTTACATGTTACTAGTCGACATATATGAAAATCTACAAAATGGTAGCAAATAAAATGGTAACACGTTTATTAGGAACAGACAAAGCAGAGCATGTGGGTAGGGAGTGTTAATATTCTGACGGGGAATGGATGAGAGTGGGTGTAAGACTGATTAGGAAAAGAGCAGCTGGACCAGAGCTCAAATTGGTGGTGCACTTGGAGAGTACTGGGAAGTGTGTAGGAGGCCAGTAAAAAGATTGAGATGGAGGGAAGGAGAACGTGAAGGGAGGAAGAAGGGAGAGAGACAGAGAGAGAGAGTTAGAAATAGGAGACTAAGGGATCAGATAGGATAGGGCCTTAGAGACTATTTTAAGGACTTTGATGTTACCCTGCATAAGAAGGGACCCAAAGAAGAAGGCTGATCAGAAGAGGGACATTATATTAAATCAAACAGATTTTTATTTTGTTGGCAACAAACTGCAGGAAGGCAGAACTAAGCAGAGTCACCAGCAATCTCTAAATCATTATTGCAATAATCCAGGAAACAGGTGCTGGTGTCTTGAACCAGAATACTTTCCATGTAGACAATGAGAAGGGGTCAGATGCTGGATATTTTGAAAAGGTAGTGCAGACGTGATTAGGTAACAGATTGGATACAAAGTCTAAGAAAAATAATGGGTGTATAATGATTTCAAAATCTTTGGCTTAAGCAACTGGAAGATGGGGTTTTCACTTTGGGGGATGGTGAGATGCACAGGTATGTAGCTGAAAGACCCAAATAAGTTGGAGACTTGGAGAATATTGCTTTTCAATCTCCTTTGGGGTTTAGGGCAACGTAGGGCATCACATTTAAGGATAGTTCCTGCAGCTCTTATCCCAGAAGCTGGGATGGGACCAACACAGAAGGAAACTTGGTGTGATGGGACAGAGAATTAGCCATCTAACATTAACTTTGTATTCTATCTAAATGGAAGACTGTGTATGTTTATTTTTCCTTGTGCTGGTCCTGGTCCTTCTACAATTGGTTGTGAGTCCTCACACTCTGTGGCAAGTGTGTGGTCTATAGAAAACATAATCCCCCAGGTCACCAGGTCCTGGAGCTGCCAGGACCCCTGTACAGAGTCGGCCTCCCAGTCAGGCAGCCTCGATTGGCACCTACGCAAGATCAGGGAGCTGACCATGGTACCAACGGGAACAAGGGATCTCACGTGTTATCGCTTCTTTAAAAAAAGGTGCCTGGGTCCACGGGTGTCATTTACTTTTGGATAATTTTCTGCATAAATGAATTATGATAAAAAGATGGACTTTCTTTTAAAAGCTTGACATTATAATTTATTCCTGAAAAAGTACAAACAAAATGGTATCTTTTAGAAATGTTTAAAAAGTTTATGTCTTCGGAAATGGCACTATGTTACATTCACACAAGCCATCTACTTTAAGTATATTGGGAATGGAAATATGTTTCTATGATGCAGGTGTACTCTTGTGAAATGCAAACTCTGGATCTGTATCATTTTGGTCACAGTGCCTTTCTTGTTAGTAGTGAATTTGTGAATCCCAGCCAGAAAGCAGTAAGATAGGAGAAGAAATGGAAAATTCAATAAAGTAAGTTGCTCGCTGCTGCTTGGTGAATACCAAACATGACATTGAAAATCATGTGTATTGACTGCCACGTTTCTCATGGGTAAGGGTTCTAATTCTGAAAGACTGGGACAGCGTCCTCTCTGGATTTCTATTCTGTCCCCTCCTTATCTTTTCATAGCTATTCAGTGAGACTTAGAGTCCTGTTAATAGAACCTCAAACCATTTATTTTAGTTTATAAGCAGAGGTATGATGTGTGTGCAAATACTTTTTAGATAAGGCAATATTAGCTGTTGTAACAGATGAACTCCACATTTCAGCAATGCAACATAATAAAAGTACATTTGAGCTCCTGGAACTGTCCCATATGGGAGATCCTGATTGCAGGTGGGACAAGAGGAGGGAGGGTTTGAAGGACCCAGGTTGGTGGAGGCTCTTACATCTTCAATGTGCATTTCCTAAGGTCTCCCTGGGCAGGACCTCTGCTGGAATGGGAAGAAGAAAAGAGCATGGAGAGAACAGGCCTATTTTCAACCATTGGTGAAAATTAGTTACGTGGCTCTTCCTAAAACAATGGGAGTATCTAAAAGTGTGGGGAAGGAAACGACTGTTTATATCACTGAGAAAACTGCGGATTGCCAAGAGGAGAATTGTTTCATTGCAGTGTTGACTGGGCAATTATTTACTTCCATTTGTTTTACTATTAATAAATTATCATTCATTTATGCTGGCTCTGTTCACAGATGAGTGGGTTATGTTCCCTGTATTTGGAGGCTTGAGAGAAAAAAAGAATGCAAACATAAAGAAATAATGACTATCAAGTCTTTGAGTAACGGAAAGATAGCTGTAAAGTTGAGTTGGTTTTTCCTCAGAATTATTAAATCTGAGTCCTGAATGCAAAACTACATTCAGGAAAACAAAATTAAAATAGAAATGGGTTCTTACATACTATATATGCATTACTAAAAAGAAACACAACTTTTTATTCAATTTGATATGACCTCTTAAGTAAGAGAAGGGAAAATAAAAGGAATGAGAAGAAAAAGGGAAGGACGGGCAGAGAAAAAATAAAGGATATTGAGGCAATCTTGAACAAAGAAAGACTTTGTATAAAGAGCAATTGGTTTGGCTCAGCCTGTCATCCCAGCACTTTGAGAGGCTGAGGCAAGGTGATTGGATTGCCTGAGTCCGCGGGTTCGAGACCAACCTAGGCAACTTGGTGAAAACTTGTCTCTACAATAAATCAAAAATTATCCAGGTGTGGTGGCGTGCGCCTGTAGTTCCAGCTACTTGGAAGACTAAGGTGGAAGGATCACCAGAATTCAGGGGGTCAGTGATGGAGTGGCCTTGAGTGAGCCACTGCACTCCAGCCTGGGTGACAGAGTGAGACTCCAACTCAAATTAAAAAGGGGGGGGGCAATTGGGTGATGAATTTGAAGGTAATGCCAGTAAGTAGAGCACATTCAGAGCTTTCTAAACTCACTCTCAACTGATGTATCTTCTTCTTCTTCTTCTTCTTCTTCTTCTTCTTCTTCTTCTTCTTCTTCTTCTTCTTCTT
>NW_007245658.1:151648-172715 GCF_000164805.1 Carlito syrichta | reverse complement strand
TCCACTCAACTCGGCCTCCCAAAGTGCTGGGATTACAGGCTGAGCCACCGAGCCTGGCCTGCTTCTTCTTAAGGTCTCCTTAATTAACTGCCCAGCTGGTAGCAATGCCAATGTACAACAACTAGCACAGCTCTATTCAAGGATAAATAGCTTTTGGTTACATGGCTGTGTTGTACAGTGGCAAATAAGTTTGAGCTGTGGTTCTACCCATCACTCCCACCTGTGCACATTGTATCTGATATTTGTGTGTTCTTTATACTTTTTTTGTCTTCATATCCCTTTTTGTCATGGTCACAATCTAATCTCTCATAAGTGATCAGAATGGACCTTCTGTTCCCTTGCTCAGTAAGGTGATGGTTGAGCTGGTGTTGCTCCATGTACAGTGCAGAGAAGAGGGCATCCTTGTTCTCTCGTTGCTGGATGACAGGCCCCATACGTGATGTTTTGGAGTCTGTAGATCTTATTCCATCACTTGTTTATATTCTAGACCTGGTACAATGCCTTTTAAGCTCAAACTATTAAGTGCCATCAGGCTACTCACAGTCATGTCTTTATCTCTTGTTGAGAGTTTTGGGTTAGAAAAACACACATAAATGGCTAAAATTTTGCAGAAGGTAAAAAGACTTTTCTTACACATCTGAAAACTCCAAGCGAGGAGACAATAAAACTTTTGGTTTATCTGTGGATAATGATTTATTTTTCTACTTTGTAAATGTAGATAAAATTTGGAATTTACTTTTAACCTCACTCACCTTTTTGCTAGCATAAATCATTAGAATGAAAATCATTCCAAACCTGTTGTAACTTTTACTGCTTTTAAAAATGGTCTCCATAGAAAATATTTCTAGTTTGGCACCGTGACTCACCATGCACAAAATTCTCCAGTTTTATTTAAATACGTGAATCTATTTGTTCCCTATCAGCTGGCCCCAGATGTTATGCTTTTGGAAGCCTTGCTTTTGCTTTGCAAACATTTGCATCTGGCCCTTGCTGTGGAGCTCTGGGTAACTGCGTTTCCTTTAACAGTCCCTCTCTTACCTTATGTTGTTTCCTTCCATTGAGACCTTGCAAGTTGCTGAATCTAGGGGAATAGAATCAGAGTGGAGTTAAAGGTGAGAACTGATGATGAACCCTGAAAACAGTGCAGAAATAAAATGAGCAGAGAATCTGGGGTAGAATAAACTATATCCCAGCAAATGTATAAAGACCAAGCAGGCCAGGTCTATAGGGAGTGTTTGTGCTTTATCTCAGAGCACTGACTTTGCTCACAGAAGTCTACCATGGTTTTAGGTTAATGGAATAAACAGATAAACTTTATTGAAGGGAGATAACATTTTTTTGAAGTGAAGGAAGTATGAGGCTGACAATTAAGTTCACAAACTCACCCTAGAAAAAGTGCTACATACCTTATTGCTGTAAATCACTACAGTCACTTTTGAAGTGCCCCTTGGAAAACTACGGATGTCAGAACCTAGTCCAACCATTGTGATTCTGGAAATCTTTTTCTGGAATGACCATCAGAGCTGTTGTCGTATTACCTTTGATGTCCTGAATGTCATCAAAATGTCTTCCTTTCAATATTTCCTTTATCATTGGGTAAAGACAAAAGGCATTGGGGGGCCAAATCAGGTGAGTAGGGAGTGTGAGTAGGGAGGATTATTTGTTGACTAACAAAAACTCCCTCACAGACAGTGCTGTGTGAGCTGGCGTATTGTCATGATGCTAGAGATCCTTTGGGACCATTTTTGCATATACCTGTCTCATGCCAAGATTTTCAGTTGAAATTTTCCTAACTGTTTTTCTTTTTCTTTTCTTTTTTTAAATTAATCAATATTGTTTATTTTGGTATTGTGTGGTACAGTTAAGGGTTAGGTATACAAATATGTTTTGTGCAGGCACCCTTGTTGATAAGGGGTGTCTCCCCATCCCCAGACAGATATTTACTACTGCTAATCACACCTCCCTCCCCCCCCATAGTTTCCCACCACTGTCAGTCATTTTCTTATGGTAATACGTTGGATGGTTCAGGTCCACTATATGAGTGAGAACATATGATACTCAGATCTTTGTTTCTGTGAGAGGTCACTCAGTATTATAGACTCTAGTTCCATCCAGGTTGCTGCAAAATTCATGATTTTGTTCTTTTTTATGAATGCATGGTATTCCATCATGTATATGTACCACATTTCTTTAATCCAGTCATCTTTTGATGGACAGCATGGTTGATTCCAGGTTCTTACTATTGTCAACAATGCTGTGATAAACATACGTGTGCAGGTATCTTTTTCATAGAGTGATTTGAGTTCTTCAGGATATATTCCCAGTAGGGGGATTGCGGGGTCATATGGGAGGTCGATATTTAGAGCTTTTAGGAATCACCACACTGTTTTCCACAGAGGTTGCACTAGTTTACACTCCCACCAACTGTGTATAAGTATTCCCTTTTCACCACACCCTCTCCAGCAACTGTTATTTTTTTGAGTTATTGATAATTGCCATTCTGACTGAAGTTAGGTGGTATCTCAGTGTGGCTTTGATTTGTATCTCCTTGATGATTAGTGAGGTCGAACATTTCTTCATGTGTCTGTTGGCTGGACACACCCTCATGGAAATTGGAACTGGCATCCAATTCCTGAACAAAACCCGAAACCCACAGGCCATAAGAGATAAGATAGACAAGTGGGACCTCATTAACCTGACAAGCTTCTGCAAAGCCAAAGAAACCATCAAGAGAGCAGGGAGACAGCCTACAGGCTGGAAAAAGTATTTGCCAACACCAGGTCTGACAAAGGCTTAACATCTTGGATCTACAAGGAACGCACATAAGCTGAAAAGAAAAAAACAAACAACCCCATTATAAAGTGGGCAAAAGACATGAACAGACATTTCTTAAAGGAAGACATCCGAGCAGCCAACAGACACATGAAGAAATGTTCGACCTCACTAACTTTTTCTATCGATGTTTATTTGATCTGCTATGCTTGTCATGGTCAACTGATGACTTTGATGCACAATTTGATGAGTTTTTGCAATGTTTTTGTCAGTCCTGCTCATTACTGGTTGTCCTGATCACTTTTCATCAGTGACACTTTCTCTCCCCTCAGAAAAACGTTTAACCTATTTGTACACTGCTGTTTTCTTCATGGCATTATTCCCATAAACTTGGGCTAACATGTCTCTGATTTCACTTCCACTCTTGCCAAGTTTAACAAGAAATGCAATGTTGATTCATTGCTCTCATTCAAACTCCAACATTCTCACAATGACAGCTCTGATGGCCATTCCAGAAAAAGAGTTCCAAAATTGCTTTGCTAGAGGGACTAGGTGCTAGCATCAGTGCATGGCTTCCCAAGGGGAGGACTTCAAAGGTAACCATAGTTATAATGAGCAATGAGGCATGTGGCACTTTCTCTAGGGTGAGTTCACGAACTTAATTGTCAGAACTTGTATCATTGCCCTATAAATCATATTTTTTAAAATAAGAAATCTTTGAAATTTTTATCTTTCTTTTTTTTTGAGTTGGAGTCTCACTCTGTCGCCCAGACTGGAGGGCAGTGGCACACTCCCGGCCACCGCAGACTCGACCTGCGGGGCTCCGGCGATCTTTCCGCCTCAGCCTTCCAAGTAGCTGGAACTACAGGCACGCGCTATCATGCCCTGCTCATTTTTTGATTTATTGTAGAGATAAGGTCTCGCCAAGTTGCCCAGGCGGGTCTTGAACCCGCGGGCTCAGGCAGTCCACTCACCTCAGCCTCCCAAAGCGTGGGATTACAGGCTGAGCCATGAGCCTGGTGAAATTTTTATCTTAAGATTTAAGCCAATTTCACTTGCTATACGCAAATGTTAGAAGTGGAAGAATTCAATGTTTTAACTTTTTAAAATAAGTTGCTTCATTTTTTTTAAAGGAACACTGAAACAATAATGTTAACTTATTTTCGAATTTTACTAAAATATTGATACATGTCTCATTTACATCCATTTTCTGGCCCAAGATCCTGTCCAGAGTTTGAATAACATTCTACCGCCATGTCTTATTAGTCTCCTCCTACAAGCTGGGGAAGGTCTTTAGTGCCTGGTCACATTTAAAAAGTAATTTGGGTTTACTTCTGCTGGGAGATACTGGATTAATAGTTCAGGTCTGACACATCAGAAGATCTGGGGCTCTCGCTTCAGTTCTCTCTCTGTAGGATATTCTATAAGTCACTTGATCTGTATAAATCCAAGCTTACATTATTATTACATGACACAGTTGGAAAATATAGACTTTCAAACTTTTTACTAGCAAGAACATTTTTTTTATTAGTTTTATTTTCTACCATGAAAATATTTGGCCTATTTTCTCAACTGATTTGCTTTGACTGTTATTGTTCACTAAAGTGTAGTAACACATAAAGTAGGGGTATGTTCTTTGTAATTTGTACAAATATTAAATGAACATTGTTCACAGTTATCACATGTGTTCCAAAGAAGGAAAACTGTTAGCTCAATAGGAAGTGTAGTAATTTTATAAGTTTCTAAAATGTGAGCTCAAAACTTAGTAAGTATTCTACCTAGATTACTTGTTGCTGGAGAGTTCTTTTAAAAAAGCAACTTATCTGTTTTGTTGAATGTTATCTATGTATTTATGCTACCCGCAGATGTTGAACTATATGCAATTAAACAGAAATCAAGTTAGATTTCAGATGTGTCACTGCTATATTTTGCTCTGTGTGAATTTTTCTGCTTAATGTGCTCTAAATAGAAGTATGGTTTTGAAAATGGGGGCAAAACTATTCTGTTTAAATATATTGCATAAAATGTATTAAATATAAAATGTAATTTGCCATGTAAGACATATCTTTAGATAACAAAATCTTCTTTTTAAAAAATAAATTATATAACAGAAATCCTGGTATTACTGACATAGCCAGTTTTAAATACATCCAATCAAATCCAAATTATCTGATAAACTGAATACTCTAAGAAACTTGGTGAATTTTTACGAATAGTCAACTTTTAGCACTTCAAATACTAATGAATTTATTTAAAGTCATCATTTTTTCCCCTTAGTTATATAATTAGAGTCTTTTCTTTTCTTTTTTCTTTTTTTTTTTTTTTTTTTGAGTTGGAGTCTCACTCCCTAGCCCAGGCCGGAGTGCAGTGGCATACTCACGGCCACCCCAGCATTGACCCGCTGGACTCCTGCGATCCTTCCACCTCAGTCTTCCAAGTAGCTGGAACTACTGGTGCATGCTACCATGCCCAGCTATTTGTAAATTTTATTTTATTGTAGAGACGGGGTCTCACCAAGTTGCCTGAGCTGATCTCATACCAGCGGGCTCCAGCAATCCACTCGCCTCAGCCTCCGAGTGCTGGGATTACAGGCTGATCCACCAAGTCCGGGAGGATAATTAGAGTCTTTTAAGAAAATGTGTTACAACTTAAAATTAGTAATCTCTTATGTATAAGTTTTAAATATAAGGTTTATTTACATAATTTATTTTATATGAAGTGGCCTTTAAATTTATATTGCTATGTAACCTAGTGTTATGCTAAATCATAATATATGTATATAAATAACTTCCAATTTATTAGTTACCATTTTAATTCTCATAAAATAGTTAAACATTTAAAGAGATTTTGAGTTCTTATTGTACATTCATTCCACCACAATCCATTTTTCTTTTCAGGCAGACTAATATACAGAGAGATGCAGTGAGGTGCTAAAAACTTTCATTCTGACAAAACTCACCTGTGCCCCGATTTTCCTCTTGTTCCTATCTAGCCTTTGTTCTTCTGTGCCACATTGTCATCTTTCAGGGAATAAGTAGGTGTATTCAAACCATGGGAATACAGTGCAAGTAGATATATATTTAAAATGGATTTCATGAGTTGCAATGTGTTTGCTGGGGTTTATTCAGTTTCCAGAAAAGAAATAGCTACTATTGTTTATTTTAAAACTTTTTCAACCTGAAAGAGGGAAAAAGAACAAAAGAGAGGAAGAGAGTAGAAGAGAGAGAGAAAAAATTCCCTCTAACACAGCTTCAGGACTATCCATTCAGAGTTTTATAGATTCAACACATCCCCATCAAAGTCTTAGCTAGCTGTTTTTTGTTTGTTTTTATTTAAAAATTAGTCCTAAATCTTATATGGAAATGTTAAGGACTAAGGATATCTAAAACAATCTTGAATAATAACAAGGCTACAGGATTCAAAATTTCTGATTCCAAAACTTACTATTGAGGACTAAACTTTTGACAACCCCTCCTTTATTTTAAATCTTATCCAAATTCCTAAGCAAGAGTCTTGGGGAGTCACACCTGATAAGGACAGGGTTTTATTGTCTATTACCTTATGTACTGAAGTTTGTTTTCCAATCTGATTCTGGTGTAACATTACACAGCAGATAAAAAAGAAAATCAAAATACTTTATGACCCTGCAAAGCCTGAGACCCTCTTGGGGACTCCGGGACTCCAGGAATCTTGTCTTCTACTGCTTTCCAAAATTCCATAGATAGAAACTGCAAATTGCCAGTCAAGAAATCCCTAAATCCACCTATAACCTGCAAGGCCCTGCTTGGAAATGTCTGCCTTTCCAGGGCTAAACCAATAAATACTTCACTTGTATTGATTTATGGTTTTTGTAACTTCCGCCTCCCTAAAATGTATATAACCAAACTGCCATTCAACGCCTCTGGGCACACGTTCTCAGGACCTCCTGGGGATGGGTGCCCTGGGCCTGATCACTCATACTTGTCGGAATAAATCACCTTAAAATATCTTACAGATTTTGGCATCTTTTCATCAGCACTATAAAGCTACAGTAGTCAATACACTCAATGGGGAAAGACCAATCTCTTTAACAAATGGTGCTGGGTTCAAATGGGTAGATATCCATAAGCAAAAGAACAAAGTTGGACCCCAACCTTATACTACACATAAAACTTAAAATGAATCATTGACCAATGTGAGAGCTAAAACTATAACACATGCTATATTATAAATTAGCTATTAAAATAATTATGCTACATGAAAGAAGGCAGGGGAAAAGCCCATATGTTGAGTGATTCTCTCTCTTCCTTCCTTCCTTCCTTCCTTCCTTCCTTCCTTCCTTCCTTCCTTCCTTCCTTCCTTCCTTCCTTTCTCTCTCTCTCTCTCTCTCTCTCTCTCTCTATATATATATATACATACACACACACACACACACATACACACACTCTCTCTCTCTCTACACACACACACACACACACACGAAAATCCATATAAACACAAATATATTAATGGTTTCCAGGGACTGAGAGAAGTTGTAAAGGCAGAATGCCTGCTAATGGTACTGATTTGTTAGTTTGTTTTGTGAATGTTGCACTTAAAAGGTGAATTGGCGGTATGTAAATTACATATTAATAAAGTCATTATTTAAAATAGGACAAAAAGAAAAGCAATACCCCTGGTTCTTGCTTAATAGGCAGCTTCCTAAAACTCACTCCAGCTCTAAATAAGATTTTCTGGGATTAGAACGTTACCTGCAGCATTAAACAGTTTCTCCAGGGATTCTGGTGCTCAGTATGATTTAAACTTCTCTAAAACAATTATAACAACTGTAGCTTTTTAAAACGAGTATATTGGGCAACCCTCTTGGGTCCCCTTCCACTGTGGGAGCTTTTCTGTCCTCTCAATAAATCCTGCTTTCTCACTTTTAAAAAAAAAGAGTATATTCAAGTCAAAATTTCAGTAAATGTAAGAAGCAAGTGTGTTATTTATGAGATTATATGAATCTGCAAGTATTATTTGTGGTGAGATTCACATACAAAATAAGACTCTAAGGAATTCAAGAGATCATGCTCTTGTAGCAGTGTGATGATGAAAAAAGGAAGAAAGGAAAGAAAGGAAAAAGAAAGAGAGAAAAATGATCGAAGGAAGGAAGAAGGGAGGGAGGGATGGGAGGGAGAAAGAGAGAGAAAAGAAAAGAATACGAAAGTTGAAAGAGAGCAAAGGCAAAAGCAAGAGAAAGAAAGAAGCATGTGCAAAAAGACCAGTTAGAAAGAGAGAAGATACACCTGCCACCCATCAACCAGTGCAAATGAGTGTTAATAATCTTCACTCAAGATTTCCTATATAGGCCACCTGAGAGGAACAGAGATATTAGTCTTATTTTCACCTGCATCTATCTGCCTTCAAGTTCACAAAGCCTCTCCTAAGCTAAGTGACTTCACAATTGTTTATTGTAAGTTTCTCCAGGTTTTCCTTAAAATCCCACCACCGTTGGCCTGATATAGACAGTAAGGGCTCTCTGAAATTGCAGGCATGATGTGTAGCTTATGCAGAAGTGGATACTCTACACACTCACAAGGTGCTAGTATTTCCTTTAACATGAAGAACAGGCTTTTTAGACAAATTGACAAGCATTTCTGGAGCTAACTTTAAACATGTTCCATGCTAGGCTCTGAGACCCAGATAAAGAATCTCTTTCATTTGTTGAAAGGGCCTAGTAGTCAAATAAATACAGTAATTTTGACCAAATGAAGTATTCAAAATAAATGAATAATAAGCAAATAAAACACAATAGTGACAACATATTAGTAATTTAATCACTTGTAGAGAAAACTGAATGTTGCATTAATGGAAATGATATAAGAGTATTTTAGATGAGTCAAACTATTCTTTAAAACACACACACACACACACACACACACACACACACACACAAAACAAGACATATTAAGTTTATTGCAGAAAAAAATAAGTAAAAGAAAGAAAAATAGTCTTTTCCCCCCTGCTCTTTGAAATGTATAGAATAAGTGTAAGGCAATCTCCAAATAATAATTTAACAATTTTATAGCAAGCTAAAATCCAGCAATGTGAAAAAGGAAGAAAGAAGATTAAACATGACTGCCTTCTCAGCTGGAATCCAGAATAAGGAGAAATAAGTCTGGCAGGAGAACAGTAAACTCTCATTAGGGCTGGTTTTGCAACTTCTGTAAACTCTTAAATAGTATTGAAACTATGAAAAGCGTTGAAGAGAGAAGCCTAATAGTGTTCCTTGGAACATAAATGAAATATTATCTTCCTTTGTGTCTCATGAAAGGAATAACATGAACTCTAATGTCGAACTTGCTGGATTTCTCCGACTCCATCCCAAGCTTACTGGATCAGAAACACAGGGGACAGTCCCAGCAATCCAAGTTTTAACAAGCCCTCCAGGAGACTGGTGCCCACTGAAACTGGAGAATTATGCCTACATATTAAGTTTGTCTGAAGGTTGTGTAAGATATATATATATATATATTTTTGTTGTTGTTGTTGTTGTTGTTGTTAGTTGGAATCTCACTCCATCGCCCAGGCTGGAGTGTAGTGACACACTCATGGCCACTCCAGCGTTGACCTGCTGCACTCCGGTGAGCCTTCTGCCTCAACCTTCCAAGTAACCTGAACTACAGGTGCAAGCTACCGTGGCAGGCTAATTTTTTTATTTATTGTAGAGACGAGGTCTCGCCAAAGCTGCCAGGGCTGGTCTCAAACCCAGGGTCTCAGGTAGGCAATCCACTCGCTTGGCCTCCCAACATGTTGGGATGGCAGGCTGAGCCACCGAGCCCAGCCTGGCCGTGAAAGATTTAAAAAGAAAATTGCCATGCAGCTAAATTTCATGCATTTAGAATTCACAAAGCCAACAGTTTTCTGCTTTCCTAATTTGTCTGGTGCTACAAAACAGAAAGTCAAGTCGACCCCTCCCTCATCATGAGAATATTGCATTTCTGCAATGATGCCCTGAGAGGATTTTCAGGGCATAAAGAGAATGGGTATATAATGCCAAAGGGACACACCACAAGAGATAGCACTGTTGTCAAGAATCAATATAATTTTTTTGTGGCTTTTCTGTGAGTATTCTATTTTTTACCCAGAAGTGGTACATGAAGAAGATAATTTTAATCACACACAGACTTAAGTGAATCAAGTGCAAAGAGGATTGTAGCCTTCTTGATAGCAGGCCCGGGATATGCGTGACAAGAGGAATCACTCATATGCTAATGTTTGTCTTGGCAATGTATAGTTCCAGTCACTGGTGTCTTATTTAGGATGTGTAATGATGTTTCCCTTAGTTTTCTAAATGTTAGGAGTTTAATGTCTTTGGTAGTTCCCCTCTCCTTCATTCCTATCTAACATGTTGTTTTTCCTTAGAGTGCTTGAGAAGGAGCTTCAATGATAAAAGAAAGTTCCAGGTCATCTTGACAGGACCTTGAGTAGAGAATCACAGGGAAGAATGCGCCAGTCTCAACAGCATCAAGTAAAAAAAATGACTTGCGTTATAAATTGCCTTTTGATTTCTAATGGCGTATGAAGGTACATGTTTTGGTCCACTTGCACAGTTATAAAGTCAAACATATTTTTTCATTTGGTATAGAGTCTCAAAAAATTAGAAAAAAAATAAAAGAATTTACTATTGCCCTGACTTGACAAATCTAAGAGAAAAACAAGTTAAAAGACCTCTAAATTTTTATTCTTTCAGATATCAGTTATCCACATTTTTCAGGGAAAATTAACGGGTTATAAGCCAGGTTGATCAAGTTTATATATAGAAGAGATTTTTAAAAGAAAATGCTCAAAGTATACATCAGCACTTATCATTAATGAGGGTCAGGGATGAAGAATGGGTTAAAAGAGCTACCAGAGCAAAGGTTAAAATAAGAACCACTGGATGTCAGGCAAGAAGGATGCAGAAAGGCCACCTTGGGAAGAGAAATCACATGAAGCACAGAGCTGTGTCTGTAGGATGAGAAGGGAAACTGGTCTTCCATTTTGTTCTCCCTACTCCCTGCACACCCATGTCCTTTCTGCAAATATAGGCTCCCACCTCCTTGCATTCAGATCTGTGATTTTTTTTAGAGATGAATTTTTTTTATTTATTTATTATTTTTAATTTTAAAGATGAGGGATACAATTCAGGGTCAGGTATACAAATGTTCATTATGCAGGTAACCTTGTTGATGAAGTGTGCCTCTCCTTCCCCTGGCAGTTTCCCACCACTGCCAATCCCTTTCTTATAGTATTATTGTAATTGTTCAAGTTCCGCTTATTTTATGATGACTCAACTGAACAGATTTCTGACAGCTTTCACTCCTGCACAAGTAACTTAGGACCTAAGAAAAAGTCACTTCTCTGAACCAAGATAAGGTGAATAGCTGAGATAATTCTAAAAATACAGTATATCAGTCAGGGTTCTCCAGAGAATCAGATCCAAGAGAAGACAGACAGACAGACAGATGATAGAAAGATAGATTAGATAATAGAGAGATAATATAGATAGGCAGATAGATAGATAGATAGACAGACAGACTAGTGTTTGAGCAAGCAACTGGGCACCAAAGCCCAGACAAGTTGACACATTTAAATTAACCATCACACTCAGTCAGACTTCTGGCAGTCTCCCCTTCCTACTGGAGATCGTGCTGTGAGCTTCTGTCTAACACATCTACCTGGTGAGGCTCCAGCAGAGAAGATTTGAGTGTGATAAACACAGAGCAAGGGGGGTCTGCATGGAGAGAGGCAATCCTTGCTATTCCCTACCTGAAGAACTAGTAAGAAATTAATTCAATATTTTATTATAGTTCTGCAGTTGTCTAAAACAATACTATATTTTATACATTTTTAAATGAGTTTGACGCACTGGTTTTTCCTGAAGTGACTAATTTCTATCATTTTTTAAAAATGAAAAAATGTCATTTTCAGCAGATTTCTTATCTCTTTTAGTTTCTTAACCTTTTAATCTATTGTTTATAACCATTTTACTTTTCTTTTTCAAATTTCTATTGAAAACAGACCAGTTAATATGTATTGGAACCACAGATTTCTTAAAATTTTTATTTTTTTAAAGTTTATAAATGCTTTTTCTTCTCTTGTATTTTTTGCCTTTCCCATCAACCCAAGGCCTCCTAACCTTTCTTTATATATGTATCTCAATATTTTTTATTTTGATATTGTGGGGTACAGTTACGGGCTAGGTATACAAATATGCTTCGTTCAAGCATCCGTGTTGATAAGGGGTGTTTCCCCATCCCCAGACAGATATTACTACCATTAATCCCACTTCCCTTCCCCTCCCCGCCCCATAGTTTCCCACCACTGCAGTCCTTTTCTTATAGTATTACGATGGATGTTCAAGGTCCACTATATGAGTGCAAACATGTGATACTCAGATCTTTGTTTCTGTGAGAGGTCACTCAGTGTTATAGACTCTAGTTCCATCCAGGGTGCTGCGAAATTCATGATTTTGTTCTTTTTTTTTGTTCAATGGCACTCTCTGTTACACTGAGTGCCTCCCCCTCACCTTCTTCCCTGCAGCATCCTGAAAGGTAAGGCATGGACTCTAACCTGCTCATTGCTTTGTAGACCAACTGCTCTCCTTTCTTATTGCAAATTTCCTGCATTTTTCTTATACATGTAATTCATCATTTCTTGATTTCACTTTCTTTTTCTTTTGGGGATTACGTGCTCATTTTTTGAAATATTTTCTTAAGTTGTTTCATAAGAAAGAAAATTCTACTCTGAGTTAGTGCATATTTAAAAAAAATGTTTTTATTCTTGCCATGTGGGACAGTTTACCTAGTTTCAGAATTCTAAGATTAAAAACATTGCTCCTCAGAACTTTGAGGATAATGATTTCATGTTGTCTTTTGGTTACCAGTGTTCCTATTAGGAACTACAGTAACAGCATATTTTAAAGAGTTTTAATATAAATTAAATTTTCAAAAACTCTATCTTGAATGCCAGGGAAGATGAATGGATTCTGTTTGGACTTTCATGCTTAAAAAAAATACCAAAATCAAAGGTAAAATTATTGTGTTATGTAAGTAGCAAAAATATATACCTGCATAAATATTGCATTTGAAGTTGATAGATCTATACTATTATATTAGTATATAGATGCCATGCTTCTGACAGTTTCACTGTCTTCCAGTAGAATTGTATCTGAGAATTTGCAAACTGAATAATATAACTGATAACAAATTATTTACTTTATATTTCTCCTTTTAGCTACAATTAAGATATTGTACTGACTTTAAACAAATTTTCTATGGATTCTTTATCTTTATATATATTTTATTTAAATGTAATGAAGTACAAAGTATTTTACAAAGTATTTATTACGAAAAGAAATTGTTGCATTTGACAGGGTTGTGTGTCACTTTTTTTTTGACACAGACACACACTGCACCACTTCCTTTGTCTCTGCATCTTTTCATCTTCTTAACATTTATCCAAGTATATTGTCAGCTGAAATCTCCCTTCTAAACCTCATCATTATTTTGATTTCTGTTTTTCAGAAATTTCTTAATTACAAATTTAGTGGAATCTCAGAAAAACAAAGAGACAAATAGGCATGTTTAGTGTTAGACCAGAAGTTCTGTGATGCTACTCTTGTTTATTTTTCGCAGTAAATGCTTCCCTCAAACATTGCATACATAGTATGCTTATTTTATTTTTTGAGCATTTAAAACTTGAATTTTGATAAATTTGAAACTGCCATCAATAATTAAATAGGGGAATTTGTAGAGAATCAAGAAGCTCGTTTTGTAAATCAATAGTTTGAGAGTATATATGTTTTAAATTTTGAGATGTTAATTACTGCAAGGTATCAAATTTCTCAGCATAATAATGAGATTAACTTTGGATCTTAGGGACATGAGCATAAGGCAGGTGGCATTATTTCTTTAGTGGTTGGACTCTGATAGTTATTCTACACATTGCTTGGAAAACTCTTCCACAGGAACAGATTTCATGGAAGTTTGGCTGAGATCTTAAGACACAGAAATATACTTTGTAAGGATTTCACTAAGAAACTGTGGACATCAAATCCCACTGAGATGATGAAATCTTCAGAGGAAATGTGTTGGCAGAAGAGATATTTGTCTGACATGAAGGATTTTTATGTACCTTAAAATGCAAAGCATGAAGGCTATTATAAAAATTACACACTTTAATGTGGTCAGCAGTACAAAAGTTTCAAGATGACACTCCCCATGCACATGCTGACACTCAGGCGTCATTTACTCCCTATGTGAACCATCTGGTCGGAAGAAAATTGCTTGTGGCAGTCATAGGCGCTATTTAAAATTGTGGTTCTGGACTCAGTTCTTCAGCTAGCCTAAATATCAGAGAAAGCTCAAGATTCTCACAGAGGAACGGGATTGGCCCAGCCTTAGTTGATATGACCCTTGCAGGGATGCTACAAAGTTCTGCGGGAGTCCTTAATTATAATAAGCTTGGGGGGCGGGGGTTGGATACAGGCCTTATATTCTTTTCTTTCTTGAAAAAAATTTTTGCCATTTCGCACAATTCTAGGACACATGGTTGCTTCGGGTAGGGTTCCAAATTATACAGCAGATTTTTTGCACTTGAAAGTTCTAGCGGGTATATATGCAAAGAAGAAGAAGGAGGAGGAGAAGGAGAAGAAATAATCACAAACTTTCTACAAAACAAGAGAATACCCATTTGTTTTCTTAGAGAAAATCACTTGCAACTTGGTATCTAGTTTAAGCCTCACTTACCCTTCTGAATGAGAATATATATGGAAATTCTATGATACTGCAACAACCAAAGAATATAAGTAAGAAAAAATATTAACCAGATTCCACAAATTACATTAAAAATCAAGGATCTTAAGTTGCTTTGAGAAAGCTAAGATGCCTCAGGTCTTACTATAAGGAATGCATCATTCTACAATTCATTTAGTTTGCCTTACTGTCATAAGACAGTAGTGAATAATTTTAAGAGGGGGTTTGCAAGAGACAGGTATTTCTACATGTACCCCACAAAATACTAAGGAGATTCTTAATTTAGCTTTATGTAATTCTTCATTACTTAGACTTCCTGTTTCTCTTGCAATTTTCTGAATTTCTTGACTTCCGCTTAGATTCAGAGTCTAGTATGCAGCATGAAAACATACTCTAGGCATTCTTTTTACTTTAGAAACTGAAGAACTACGTCAGAACAACCACAACAACATATACACACATCAAACTGCTACATTTGGACTGCTATGGTCTCCATTAGCTCTTTCCTTCTTTTTCCTTTTGCCTGCCTTATACTTAGAGCTAGAAGTCAAACTTAGTGTGCTATTAATTCACAAGAAAAATGTAGGCCAAAGAAATGAGTGTCAAAAATATTTCCAGATGCCAAAGAAGTCGAATTCACTTTCCTCGCTGATTTCCTCCTCATATCTAACTTGCATATTTCTTACCTTTGCGCTTTTCTCCACTTTCACCTGCAATCTGATAGCAGGTTTTTTTCTTTTTTTTAATGTTGTAAAGCAATTTATTCCATTTTAAGCACTTACACAGTTATTCATAGAGAGTAACAGGTCTAGTGAAACAGGTCACCCAAAATGGAGATGGCATCAAACTAGTGATCAAAGACTAACTCCTAAAAAAAAAAAAAAAAAGTAACTCTTACCAAGGATTAATTTAATTTTAAAAATAAATACAAGCTATTGATTCACTCTTCTCAACTTGACAGCCTACCTGTGGTATAACTCTAAGGTAAAAACATACGTCTTTACAACTTGGTGGCCCCAAGTTAAAACAACAACAACAACAACACAACCTTTTCACAGAAAGGAAAGAAACAATACGAAAACAGCTCAAGAAATACACTAACGAGCAAAAATATATGGGGAAAGAGGAACGTGTAGTTTTGACTCAACTGAAGAAATCAGGAGGAAACTGATCTACATATGAAAATGTGCAACCTGGAAAGTCAGGTGTGAAGATCTTAGAGTAGGAATCTATATGACTTGAATCTCCCCTATTTCCTGAATAAAAATGACATCTTGCAGTATTTATTTATACTTCATGGCTCAGAGACATGCCTCATTTGGCTCTATTCCTTACTCTAGCCTTTACTCAAATGAGTCTGAAAAACATAGAGATACAGCATAAGAAGAAAATAATACACATAATATTCCCCTTTCTATAGCTATTTTAGACCTGGTTTGTTGCTATAAAACTCCTGAAGAAAATTTAAATGTAAGTTTGTGGCATTGCTGAGTCAAGTCCGCCAGTTATTATTTAGAAAATACCCACTGTGGGGTTAATAGCATTGTTGGTGGTACCTATATGGCAGGATAGCCGAACAAAGTCTGTGTGTCTCAAAATCAGTGTTAAATCAATCTCAGGGTAGAGAGGGAAGAAAGGAGAGTCTAGAAGCACAAGAATTACAGACATGTCTAGGACCCTTGTTTTTCTGGAACCATACTTCCTTCAGGGTCTTCATCATGATAAATATTCTCTGCCATCTGTCACACTTGCATGATATTGTCTTCTGTACAGAACAAATCACCCAAGGTTTGTTGAGATTCCAGAAGAAATCAGATATCTTGGCAGTGTGGCCACCATGAATAAACAACAACTCTGGTGGCCCATCTTCTGCATCTTCTGGGGATTTTTCTTCTCCAATTTAATTTAAATCCCAGACATTCAGTCTGCGATCAGTACCATTGGAAGCCAAAATAGTCTCATTGTGAGGCAACCACTGAACCTGGACTATTTCATCCTTACATGATTCCAAGGAATGCAATTTAAGTTTCAGATTTCTCAGATCCACAAGGCAACAGTCTTGTCAGCTGATCCTGTGGCAAGAATGAACTCACTATAAAGATTGAAAGAGAGGCAGTTTACTTCAGCAGTGTGAGCATCAACTGAATGGCTTGGTTTGGAAGTATTGTTTAAACGAGTATCCCAAATCATAAGCTTCTGATCATCAGCAACTGACCCAAACAGAGATCCATGGAGCAGATGCCAGGAAACATCTTCTACAACTGCTGTATGCCCTGTAAAGATGGTCTTCACATCCACTACTTTTCCTTCCTTTGGAACAGCACTGATGTCCCATAGGCAGATGGTATGGTCATCTGAAGCACTAAGTGCCCACTGAGATTTGGGTTCCAAGAAAGCCCATAGCCTTCCTTCTGATGCCCGTGAAGATGTAAGTCTGGGTTGCACTCTCCAGAAGGGTCTGGTTTAGAAGGATGTTTTGTATAGTCAAAAACAAGAACATCGCTAGATCGAGTCTTTGCTGCAATGATGCAAGGGTTCTGGGGCATATAATGGGCCCTGTTTACTTCTCCTTCATGGCTGATATTGATTTCTATTTCAATATTTCCACTAACCGAACCCAAACCTCCAAATTCTCCCTTTTCAAACTGAGCATCATCATTAGGGAGTTGCACACTGGCTATATCACAAGATGGTTTTGTTCATCCGACTTGTGTGTTCCCAGGACAAGTCAATGAATGCTGAAATCTTTCCCTTCTGGTCTGGTTACGTCTGAAAGCCACTGTGCAGTTAGGCTGGGCCCCTCCAGGGCATGGGTCATCACCAAATCATAAAGAAAAGGGGTGTTCTTTTTCCATGTTTTGTACTCCTCATTGATCACATGTTCTTCCACTGGGTTGTCAAAGGCTGCTTCCTTGTCGGCCATGGCAGAAGGCTATCTGAGGGAATCCTAGGGCTGAGCATTGTGGGAGGGGCGGAGAGGCTGCAGGTTTTTTCTTTTGAATGCAGAGGGTACATGAACATGTTTGTTACATAGTGAGGTTTGACTTCCATTGAACCCTTCACCTAAACAGTGAACCTGCTACCCAATAGGTAGTTTTTCAACCCTCACTCCCTTCCCTTCACCCCGCCTTCAGGAGTCTCCAGTGTCCAAACCCTCCCATGGTAAACTTCAAGAACTGTCCTAATCTGTGTATGCACCCAAAATAAAGATAAGGACAGTTCTTTAAGTTTAACATGAGTGGATTAGAGCTGGGTTGGTGAGGCTGCAGTTGCAAAACTCTATTCCTAGAATCTGCCCGTTCCCTAAGAGACCTTGAACCTGACTGAAATCCTGCTCTGTAATCTCCGATCTACTTGGAGTTTAACACTTCTCTTCAAATATGGAACATATTTCAGTCACTTCATGGGATGAATTGACTTTTCCATGTCTACCTTTTAGTAAACTTCCATTTGCAATTTTTCTCTTATTGGAAAAACATTCTGCATATCAAGCAATCAACTTACAAGTAAGTTTGAGTCTATCTTGCTTAAATATTGAAGAAATTCTGCATAATTCATTGCTGCAGGACATCCCTGGTTTAGGAGCCAGAGATTTCATCCAGAATCTCACACATTCTGGTGAGGCATATTTCACTGTTGCCCAAGAGAAATGGGTCATCAAAACTGGAAAGCCAATTTGAGTATATTCTGGATACTTCTCACCTAACAGAGGAATCATCTATTTCCTTCTTTTACGTGTCATCCTTGGCCAATCTTACCAACTTTTTTGGCTTCATAGACCTTCTCATCCATTAATACCCTCATTCATCCACTCTTTGAACAATTTTGTCACCATTAAATGATAGTTCATAAACTGGTGAATTCCAAAGCTTTATTTTTGTTTTTACATGCTATCCTCAGGTCAAGACTGGTACTTACATCAGCTGCTAGAACATTCTCTTTTCTGATATATCAGACTTCCAATCCAACATGCTCCAAACTGAAGGTGTCTTTCCAGCCAACCTCCTGTGTTCTACTGTCTTAGTTGGAAGCTTTGCTGGACATGACCAAGCTAGGAGCTTTTAGAGCCCTCAGACCTCTCTATCAATTAAATGTGTCATTTCAATAGTCTCTTCTTTCCTTCTCCCTCACTCCACTTTTTCCCCTTCTTTCTTACCCCAGATGCCAATCAATCTCTTTGCCTTCTTCTATTCTCTATTCTTCTCAGCCATCTCAATTTTCTGTTCTCAATTCTCGTTCTCTGTTCTCCTCGTTCATCTTCTCTATTGCCAAAAGGTTTACCTAAATCACAGATTTAGTGATGTGTCTCTTTTGTACTCTTCAAAATGCCTGTGAAGGAAGTCAACTTTTAACTACAAGGACCTTTAGTATCTGTTGCTTCCATCCTGCTGTGCTTTACACATTCTCTGGCACTCTCACCCCTTCACCCCTCCTATCTCCTGCTCTCCCTGAAGCTCAACTACCTTTTCAACTTCCAACCTTGTACTGTATACTTGACCACATCGGATTATGCCACAGTTTTGCAATATTCTTTATAGTTTTCTTCTTTTGTGTTTTTTGCTAATATTTCCCTCTCTCCTTAAAATTCATTTTCTTTCTTCCTTGATTAGTAATTTAGTGACCTTCTCTGTCTGGTCTCTTTTTTTTTTTTTTTTTTTTTTTTGCTCAGGCAAATGGCTCATCTTTCTCTGTGGATCTTTTGCATTTTGTATGTATTGCCATTGTAAATAATCCCAAAGGCCTGGAAAGGCCCACATTTGGATTCAAAAATCAAGTCCTATTATGCAACGGAGTTCTGGCTTTCTTGTTGGTAAAATGAGGATGATAATATCAACCTACAAGGGTGTTCTGAGTATTACAATCCATGTATATTGAAAAAAATGTTTTGAGGATAATTTATCTGAAAAATGTCTGCCTTAGTCAACTCAGACTGCTACAATAAGATATTATAAACTGGGTAACATATAATAGACATTTATTTCTTCCAGTTCTGGAGCTGGGAAGTACAAAACCTACAGATGTTATATCTGGCAAGGGTACTACCTGGTTTGCAAAGGTCACCTTCTTTTTCTTTTCTTTTTTTTTTTAAAGATGTGGGGTACAATTCAGGGTTAGGTACACAAAAGTTCATTATGAGGGTACCCTTGTTGATGAGGTGTACCCTCCCTCCCCTGGCAGTTTTCCCTACTGACAATCCCTTTCTTATAGTATTATGATAATTGTTCAAGGTTCACTTATGAGTGAGGACATGTGGTACTGTTCTTTGTTTCTGTGATAGATTGCTGAGTATGATAGGCTCTAAATCCATCCATGTTGCTGTAAAGGGTCACCTTCTTACTGTGTTCTCACATGGCAGGAAGAGAGAGAGAGAAGAAGGAGGAGGAAGAGAGGAAGAGGGAGAGAAGAAGAAGAAGAGGAGGAAGAGGGTGAAGAAGGGAAAAAATGGAGGGAGGAAGGGAGGAAGAGAGCACTCTGATTCCTTCTTCTTATCTTCTTATAAGGGCATTAATCCCATAATGGGTGATCCAGCTTCATAGCTTCATTTAAACCTAATTATCCCAAGTCCCTGTCTGTAAATATCATTATGTTGTGGACTAGGAATTCAACACATGAATTTGGGAAGTGAAGCATTCAGTCCATAGCAAAGAAACATTTCTGAAAATTTTGTCCTGATTAGCTTCTTCAGCTAACAAAGAAACAAATATGGGGTACCTGGGCCAGTTCTGAATGTTCAAATACATATAATACTTTTTTTTTTTTTTTTGAGGAGTCTCACTCTGTCACCCAGACTGGAGTGCAGTGACCACTTCTGGCCACTGCAACCTCAACCTGCTGGGCTCCGGCGATCCTTCCGCCTCAGCCTTCCAAGTAGCTGGAACTACAGGCGGGCGCTACCACACCTGGCTAATTTTTTTGATTTATTGTAGAGATGAGGTGATTCTAATATGTGTGTCAGTTTATCTTTTAAAAAGTAACTTCATAAAGTGATTTTCAATATCAGACAAATTGCTATGAAAATAAAAATCTATGTTTTTCTATAGTGAATGTAAACATTTTCATATTAATTCATTTTAAAGCTGCAATTTTCCTCAGCATGAATATTCTGTCATCTGGATATGAGGATATAAGATTTACCATGACTGACAACAAGCAAGTCTAGATGCCACGTCTATCTCTTCTGTAAGATTGTAAGTACATTTGACTTCTACTTTGAGAGCAATGCCCAATCCTGTTCATGGTTAAGAAACTGCAGACACAAGCCAGGCTTGGTGGCTCAGCCTGTAATCCTGTCTTGGGAGGCTGAGGTGAGTGAGTTGCCTGAGCCTGTGGATTCGAGACCTGCCTGGGGAACTTGGTGAGACCTCACCTCTACAATAAATCAAAAAATTAGCCGGGTGTGGTAGCACGTGCCTGTAGTTCCAGTTACTTGGAAGGCTGAGGTGGAAGTATCACCGGAGCCCAGCAGCTCGAGGCTGCAGTGGCTGGGGGTGGCCACTTGCACTCTAGTCTGGGCAACGGAGTGGGACTCCAACTCAAAA
>NW_007245658.1:137584-151628 GCF_000164805.1 Carlito syrichta | reverse complement strand
CAAAAAAAAAAAAAAAAAAAAAGAATCTGCAGACACAAACGTGAAAAACATTCCTCCTCAGTATTACATCCTCTTGCTAAGGCCACATCAACAGTTTAAATACCTCCTTGTGTCAACATAGGTTTTTCAATATTCACTACTCCCAAAATTAATTTTAAGTGTCATGAAGTGGTTGTTTGATTTGGTTGGAAAGTCAGGAAAATGAAGATTAGGATGTGACGGAAGCTTTTGTGAGTCTGTTATATTTGTTGTAATGTGAGGCATGGTGCCCATGAGGAATGTACAGGTAGTTTAACCTCTTACCCAGGAGCCAAACTTTGTCTTTATTAACATTGGAACTGTGCTGATACCTTCCCATGGTCTCTATTGTGCTTAGCCATGGAACTGGGTTGATATTTTTCCCTCACTGGAATATGGGATTACCTTCCTTTCAAATATTTCCACTGCATAATGATCATGAAACTGCTATATTCTTCTCTTTTTGCCTTACTTGGCCTCCTCATTTTTTTCTTTCTAGTGTTTTCTTTGTGATAGAACCATTGCCCTATGTAGGCAAAGAATTAAAAAAGGAAATCATTATTTCCTACAATAGGCACTCATTTATTCATTCATTGAACAAGTATGTATTCAATACCTACTTGTGCTTTTCTGAGATCTGTGCTGAAGAAGAAAAATGGGCAAACACTATTACAGACCTTCCAGTGCTGACTTGGTAGAGAGGCACCAGTGTGGAAGTCACACAAATATATAAGATATTACAACTAAGAAAAGCAGGATACATGATTGGTATCTGATAACCTCAGAGATTACAGTAAGATTGACATGGTCAGAGGTCTGGGAAGGTTTTCTGAGGTAGCTGCAGTGGGGCTTAGATACAAACAGCAAACTTGATTTAAGCAGGCAAAATAGGAAGAAAAATGTATTTTCAGTTAGAAGAAACAGCAAGTGCAAAGGACGAGCCAAAGAAAGTCAAAAATAGAGGGAGATGAAGGACATTAGGGCAAAGCCTAGAACCTCTTTAGGGACATTTATTTTTTTATCTAAAGAACATTGAGAGACAATGGAAATGTTTTGGGAAAGAATAAGACCCAGATGTGTAAAGTATATAGTGGGAAAAATAAGAACCGGTGCATTGTGGTCACATATGCCTGGGTTGATGTCTAGACTCTGCTATTGATCAGATGAAGCTCTCGGCAAGTTACTTCACCACTGTAAGCCTCAGTTTTTTTCATTCGTTTGATGATATTAATAGTACCTACTTCATTCGTTTGGTTGTCATTGTTAACAAAATAACATAATTTGTGTATAGTTCTAAAGCGATGCTAATTGCATAAAGAGCACTCGGTAGATGTTGGCCAAATGATCATTTCCAAAAAAGAAGCAACACTAAATATATTGTCTATATACCACAATGTAAGGCTGCTTTCTTTCTATGTAGATCCTAAAATAGCTAAGTAATTATCTCAAATTTCCCATGAGTAGCTGGTATGGAAATAGCTGATGGCAAACTAAATACACTAAACTTATTCTTTTTTAAAAAATAAGAATGAAAACTGTTTGGCATATTATAGTAACTAATCAGTCTTATCCTGTTGGTTAATTATAACTGTTTGATTTTTAATCTATAAGCTAAAATCAAAACAAACAACAAACCAAATCCCTTGTTCTGAGTGAGCTACACTCACTTGAAGGAGACGTGTCAAGGTCAAACTTGTAAAAGTCACTGGTGCCTGAGAAAACCCACATCACAGCATGAGAACCACAAGCTCAATATTTGACAAATCTAAGTTGGTAAATAAAAACTGGTATTTTCTTCAGTTTTATCACTTGAAAAACAGAAAGATGTTTTGGTGGAGTAAGTAGATATTTTATGTAATGGGACTCTCCATTCTTACATTTGTTTGATTTATCTAGATATTTTTATTCTAATTTTGGTGACAGAGAAATTTTAATTTGAATAAAATTACTAAAAGTCTTTTAAAACCCAATAACAAATAGTTCAATTTCAACTTGTATTCTTGAACAATGAACAAAGAATAACTCTTGGAGTCAAAATTTTAACTTTTTTACATATCAATATATCATTGAAAATATTTCCAATTTAAAGAGATCTGTTTTGTGTCTTCTGTCTCAAACTTTCCATTTGAATTCTAACTTCTCTTTTAGCATATATATATCCGTCCTCTGGACTGAATTTTAGGGAATGCGTGATAGTCTCATTGACTATGTTTTGTCATAGGTTTTTTTATGGTAAATATTTTTCAAAGCAAACTTATATTCTTTGGTTTATTTACAAAACAATGCTTATGAAAACTGCACAGAATTTTAAGTATAATGTGCCCTGTGTTTGCCTCAAGTGTCTCCTTTGAGTTATCCTGTGGGAATCTGTTAAAATTAAAAACTCAGTGTAGGTATTTATTTATAGGTTTCACTCTAGAGGCATCTGTCTTTGATGTTCTTAATTGCTCTTTTTAAACAATACTACATTATATAATCCTGGCAAAGTCAAATACTGAGTCAGTCAAGGGCAAAGAGTCACTTCTTGACCTGAGAGAGAACCAAAAATTTAAGTGACAAATTTATAATTTCAATTCCATCAATAAGAACTCCAGATGAGATTTAAAGAAAAAAGCTAGTTTTTTGAATTTTTAAAAAATTTAAGTTGGCAGATACTATTGTTATGTTTTTATTATGAACAACATGTAGTGTATGTACATTGTATAATGGTTAAATCTAACTCATTAACAAATGCATTTCCTCACATAGTTATATTTTTGTGGTGAGAGCACATAACATCTACTCTCTTTACATTTTTTAAGAATACAATATATATTGTCATTAACCATAGTCACTTTGCTGTAAAAAGGGGTCTCTTGAAATTTATTTTTCCTGACTAACTGTAATTATGTATACTTTGACAAGATCTTCCCAAGCCCCTCATCTCCTAGCCATCCCATCTTCTGGCAGCTACCATTATATTCTCTACTTCTGTGAGATCAACTTTTTTAGATTCTACATATGAATGAAATCTTGTGATAGCTGTCCTTCTACAACTGATTTATTTCCCTAAACATAATGTCCTCTAGGTTTGCAAATGTTGTGGCAAATAACAGGATTTCATTTTTTTGTGTGAATAGTATTTGATTGAGTATATTTATCATATCTTTAATTCATTCATTCATTGATGAAATGAATGAATCACTTAGGTTGATTTTATATCTTGGCTATTGTGACTAGTACAAATAGGAGTGCAGGTATGTGCCCTTTTGACATGCTGATTTCATTTCCTTTGGTTATATCCAGTAGAGAATTGCTGGAATATATCAATAGTTCTACAATTCTTATGGAACCACAAAAGACTCCAAATAGCCAAAGCAATCTTGAGCAAAAAGAACAAAGCTGGAGGCACCACACTACCTGACTTAAACTATGCTATAAAGCTATAGTATCCAAAACAGCATAGTACTGTCATAAAAACAGGCACATTGACAATTGGAACAGAATAGAGAGCCCAGAAATAAACCCATACATTTGCCACTAACTGCTTTTTGACAAAGTTGTCAGGATTACACTGGGAAAAGGAGAGACTTTTTCAATAAATGGTGGTGGGAAAATTGGATACGTACATGCAGAGGAATGAAATCAGTCCCTTACCATGTACAAAAAGTCAACTCAAAATAGGTAACTACTAAAATGTAAAATTCCAAACTAATATTTTTTTAGAAGAAAACAGAGAAATTGCTTATGATATTGATATGGGCAAAGGTTTTATTGATAAGACCTCAAAAGCACGGGCAACCAAAGCAAAAATGGACAAATAAGATAACATCAAATAAGAAGCTTCTGCACAACAAAGGAAACAGCTAACAGGTTGAAGAGACAGCCTGCAGGATGGGTGAAAATAATCTCAAGATATATATCTGACAAGGAGTTGATATGCACAATATATCAGAAACTCAATAGCTAATAGTAATCATAATAACAAAAAAATTAATTAAAGAAGATTAAATAAATAAATAATGAAACAAAACAAAAAAGAGAAATTAAAACCCACACCCACAAATAACCTAAATAAAAATGAGCAAAAGAACTGAATAGACTTTTCTCAAAAGAAGACATACAAATGCCAAAGATACATGTGAAAAAATGTTCAACATCACTAAACATCAGAGAAATGCAAATCAAAACCACAGTAAGACATCACCTTATCTAAGTTAGAATGACTTTAAAAAAAAAGAAAAAAGAAAACAGAATAGCAAATGTTATTGAGAAAAGCAATGTGGAGAAAAGGAAACTCTTACCCATTGTTGGTGGGAATGTAAATTACCACATTATAGAAAATAGTATGGAGATTCCTCAAGAAAGTAAAAATACTTTTAGAAAAACATGAAAGCACACCTTTGGGGAAAATAACTACAATGCAAGGCTCTGTTCCAGAAGCACAGTGCTGTGTACCCAGCAGCAACTCATAGGCTATTTGATGAATGAACCATTGAAACTGGAAGAGAGATATGGAGTTCCCAAGAAGAAAAGGGAAACAGATAATGCTTCATGGTCAGGGCATCATCTCATAGAAGTTGGGTTCTGCTTGGAAAACAGTATTAGCATTTTTCTGTGTAGAGCGGGGTGCAGAGAATCTTGTTGGGGAAGGAGAGAATGGCATTCATCAATCACTCATTCTAACATGATTGACACTTGATGGATTCTCTCAACTACTTTAATTACTTGACTACTACATTCTACATATTGTCTTTGTCTTAGAGATACAAGAGTCAACGTGAAATGATCCCTGCCCCATCAAACTCGTTGGCTCGGGTGGTCTACCATCATTTACTAGCTACACTGACCGCACTTGGCCCATAACTCACTGTAATTCGGTTGATGGGCAGCATGTATTTCTCTGGAGCCTGAAGAGAAAGAGGAATTACTTGAAGTGGCAGACAGCAGGAGACTTGACTTGTGCTATTCTTAGTCCTGGTTTCCTCATCAGTCTGGTCCCATTTGTTTTCCAATCTTACTGAAAAAAAAAATGTGCCCACAGCTCATAACCTCATTCATTTTTCTCTGTGTGGTTATGGATTTTACACATACACAGACACATACGGACATTCCTTGTTATTCTGGTGGGATTTTGTGTAGGTAGAGGAAAATGCACATTCTCCATCTACCAGCTTGAACTAGAGGAAAGTTATCAATTTTATTGTGAGTGTTTTGAAGTCATCTATCTCATCAATTCACTTCTCTGCAAAAGTTTGACATTAGAGCCTGCTTATTTTATTTTGGATAATCAAAATATTGTCTACACACATCTGTAGTTTCATCACATTCAATCCCAAATAATACCTCATAATTCATTTTATATCTAATCATATTGGCTAGTGTGTCCAAAATAATATAACAATGATGTTGGTTTGAGGCTAAAATTTAAGCTCATTATAAAGAGATACTCTACTCTTTTACTTAAAAACAAAATTTATGAATGGATATGAAACATTTAAAAATGCACTTTTTAGATTACCTCTTAGATTTGCTCCTTTTCTTTAATAATATGATGTCACACTATTGTCATATTATTGGAAACACTAGTTAGATACTGTCAAGTTTAAAAGAAAAGAAAAAGACGCTAGAGAAAATTATTTCCAAATATGTTCACTTTACTTGGGATTAAGAAGTAAGGATTATAATCTAGAATATATAGAATGGTAAACAACCAGTGTAACCAGTGAGGGAAGGGTAAAGGGAAGCTTTTATTAGCTAAAAGGGAGAGGTTCTCCTAAGCTGCTTGCAAACAAAATTTACTGGTTCCAGAGGCTCAAAGCCAGAGTTGTTGTCAGTTCATTGGTAGAGATGCCATTACTGAGCAAGTGTTCTTTCGAGAGCATCTTATCTGAATTGTTGCAGCCCTAAACAGCATTTAGTGATAAGCCTTGCGAAAGCAAGAAATGCGTAATGGACTTGAAGGGATTTTTTTTAGGTTTTTTAGAAAGTTCTTGAAAACAGTTCTTATCTCAGACATGTAAGCATGCGCCTTCTCTCTTTCATGGCTTCCTAGCCCTGTTTTGTTCAGGACCAACAAAGCCAGCATACATTCAGGACCTGATATCAGCAGCATTCACAACATTGTGTATTATTGTTTACTACACATATACTTTTATTTGCTAGTACTTGATTTAACATTTTCGCATCTTCGTTAATAAATGAGATTGTTCCATTTTTAAAATTTCTATGCTATCTTTCTAAAATTTTAGTTACATGTATAGTAGTGAAAATAATTAACTAATGCTATCATTTATAAACATAATGCCACCATTTATAAATATAATGCCAGGCATCTCTTTAAGATAAAATCTTGAGAAGGAAGGATAGAAAACTTACTTTTAAGAGTGTGTTTGAGGCCAGGCACTGTGGGTCAAGTCTGTAATCCCAGAACTTTTGGAGGCCTTGGCGAGAGGATTGTCTGAGCCCATGGGTTTGAGAACAGTCTTGGAGAGACCTCATCTCTATAATAGTAAAAAAAAAAAAAAAAAAATAGCCGGGCATGGTAGCACGTACCTGTAGTTCCAGCTACTTGGAAGGCTGAGGCCGAAGGATTGCCTGAGCCCAGCAGGTTGACACTGGGGTGGCCATGAGCGTGCTACTGCACTCCAGCCTGGGTGATGGAGTGAGATTTCAACTAAAAAAAAAAAACAGTGTGTTTGAGGTTGATCTCACACCTGTAATCTCAGCACTTTGGAAAGCTAAGGCAGAAGGATTGCTTGAGCTAGGAGGTCAGGGCTGTGGTGAGCTATGATTGTGCCACCACACTTAGCCTGGGTGACAGAGTGAGACCTTGTCTCCAAAAAAAAGTGTCTCATTGAATTTTACTCATGTAGGCCAACCAATGCACAAGCTGATAAAACTACTTAGCTGCAAATATGTACTACATTTTATGAAAAGGATGGATGACTCGGGAAGTTGAATCAAGAACACAATAAGTTGAGTCCAGAATCACAGAGCTATTCTTAGGCTTTAAAACCTAATCAAGATGCTTCCAATATTTGCCTGACTGGATCTCAAAACTGCTTTAGGGCAATGATTTCTTTATATATTTTTCTTTCCTTTACCATGGTCATGTCTATAATAGCATTGGACCCTTATCCTATACTGGCCCCACCACCCACCACCTCTCTGGTTTTGCAGGTTCACAGATAGAAAGGAACAGTGTTTCAGAAACTAATTTCACTCAGCGACCTCATCCATATCTTAGCTTAATTTAGAGGATGAGATGTTGGATTATAGTTGATGCAAGTGTTTTACATATGGTAGGGGCATGAATTGTTGGGGCAAAATAGAAGATAAAATAGCCCTTACAATTCCCACCCTCTGGCTGTATAAATGATGGACCTTGAAATTTGCTTCTAGCCAACAGAATATGTCAAAGGGGAAGGGATTTTGCCGATGTAACTAAAGTTCCAAATCAGCTGATTTTGAGTTCATCAAAATCAGAAAGACTATCCCAGTGGGCCTAGCTTAATAAAAGGGTACTGGGCCCTCCCTTGGGAAAAAGATAGTTTTTGCCAGCTTGGTGAGCAAATGGCTGTATTGGAAAAGACCACAAGACAAGAAATTTCAGAAGACTGATAGGACTGTCTGTGACCTCAGGATCTGAGGGCTACCTCCAGCTGACAGGCAACAAAATGTCAGGGCCTGCAGCCACACAGACACAAGGAAGTTATTTCTGCTAACAACCCAGATGAACTTGGATGAAAGTGGACTTTTCTCCACTTGAGCCTTCAGATAAGAATGCGATAGACATCTTGACTGCACTTTGGCAATACTGAGTAGTGGACCTAGTTCACTAGTGTTTATTCTCTGATCCATGAAAACTATGAGAGTGTATGTATGTTCTGTTTTAAGCCTCCAAGGTTGTGGTAATTTGTTATGCACTAAATAAAGCCAGTAATGATTATTTTTTGAACTGTGGCAAATTTAAAATAATAAAATGAAGAATAGGCTCTAATTACTTGAGAGAGAGAGAGAGAGAGAGAGAAAGAGAGAGAGAGAGAGAGAGAGAGTGTGTGTGTGTGTGTGTGTGTGTGTGTGTGTGTGTGTGTGTGTTTTGGGGTCTCACTCTGCTGTCTAGGCTAGAACACAGTGGCACAATCACAGCTCACCGCAGCCTCAACCTCCTGGGCCCAGGTAATTCTTCCTCTCCCATGTAGCTGGGACTACAGGCATGCATCACCATGCCTGGCTAATTTTTTTTTATTTTTGTAGAGACAAGGTCTCACTGTGTTGCCTAGGTTGGTCTCAAACTCCTGGCTTCAAGTGATCTCACTCCAGTCCCCAAAATGCTGGGATTACAGGCATGTGCTACCATGGTTGACCAGATTACTTAAAATGTCCTTGAGATGGCGAAGAATGCAGTAATCAAATACGAACTTGCACAAAGTGAAAAAATAACCAAAGGTGGTAAATTTTAGGTCCATCAGTCATTAGCAAACTGAGAGTAAAAAGTTATTAAGCAAAATTGGCCTTTAGGGAATGGGACTGTGCCCCTAAATGACAATAGCAGGTGATTCATGTACAAATAAAGAGTGCTGTCAATGAGGCCAGTGGAGATTGCCAGGACAGAGACATAAATGTGGCCCAAGTAATGTGGGAAAAGAGCATGGAAAGGTTGGTTCTGATGTTAGAAATGTTAAAGCCCTAAGGTTGATTTAAGCATCACTGGGCTTAGAGGAGGGAGGAACAATTTTAGATGGAGGAACCCACCTAAGAAGTGACATACCTCCACATTATTGTTCAGTTTTGATTTGTTTATATATTCTCTGAAACAACTTTGGAATTCCTCTAACTTGTTCTGTTTTTTAAAAATTTGTTTGTGTGTGTGTGGTGTGCTTTGTACATACCTATGTCTGTGTATAAAGTTGCACATCTCTGAGGTTTATTGAGTTTAATCATGTGTGTATTTGCATTTATTTATATTTGGAAACTGAATAAATTGAAGTAAGCTGCTTGTCATAAATAGTGTTCTAGCTTTCCACTAGCTTAACTTGAAATTCACAAAAGCTTATAAAATGTCAAGGAAACTAATATTCTCAAACTGAATTTCTCTTGTTTTGATTTCTGTAAAATAGCCAGGTGTCCATTTTAAGTTGAATTTGTGCTTTAAGAAAAAGAAAAGTGGTGTTAAGGAATCCTAGTGAGTCCAGAGGAGTTTAGGAAATGGATATTAATTCTACCTCCACAAGTCATCACTTTGATTCAGTCCAGGTTGGCAGGTACTCAGAACATCTGCTGTCTGATTGCTCTTAAGTGGTCAGTAAATGAGGTAGTTCAGGTGTTCTTAGTTTAGTAGAGATTCATCATCTAAAATGCCCCAAAGTGTCTGCATGTCCCTATGTACCTAAAGGTCATATTCAAATGGGCTAGAAATCTCTGCGTTTCTTTTCTCCCAGGTACGGTTTCAAAGTGGCTCACATGTCGTCCTACTGTCTTGTTTACCTGGGCAGGTTGAGATGGGCCTTGCCCCTACTTTTTAGACCACAGACCTGAGTTACTCCTTAAAGGCGAGGAGCATGTTTCACAAATCAGCTAACTGCTCTACTGGAAAGCAGTTAAGTAGCGGGGCTGGGAAATAAATCTTTTATTTTATTCATACAGCTCTACCAATGCAAGCATATATTTTTGTGTTCTCTTCTTCCAAAGAAATGTTTTCTACTGAAAATACTTTCTACTTAATGCTGATCTTTACAGGGAAGGAGATCTAGGGAAGATTTTTGTCACAGAAGTTCAGTTGTAGAGAGATGTTAGAAGGCACTAACCTAAAACTGTCAATTTTTTAATATGAACAGCAGGTTTTCTCATCATCATTTTGTAGGAATAAATACAGAAAAGGCAAAGTGACTTAGCCAAAGTCACTCAAGTAAGACACCTGTAAGAAGTAGCCTAGGAGGTTTGAATATAAAGGAAGGATTCCAATGTGGGAGTCTAGCTTTGAGAAACACAGTTCACGATGAATACTTATGTGAAAAAAAATACTTATGTGATAAATTCTAGAATGTCAATTTTTAAAAATTATTCTTTTTAGCTCTGTAATACAGAGGAAATCTTAGAGATGTTCTGTAAAGGAAGTCGAGAAAGTATTCTTTTGAATATGTATGATATTTAACTAAAATGTATTTAATGTTAATATCATTTTTATTTTGGAACACTACGTATATCATTGCTCATGATGAAAGTATTTAGGGTAGTTCACAGGCATTTGTAGCACTGTGAGGTATTGACCAGACATAGACTGTTTCCCTCTGTACCTGGCTTCTTTCCACCCCTCCCCCAGGGAGGGGCCTCTGGCCAAGGCCAGTTTCTGAAGGGTGTGCATATTCCCAGTAATGAGTCATAGGATGCAGGTGACCAAGCAAAGCTGAAAACAATGTAATCGTCACTATTTTATTTTATTAAGATGTGGGGTAGAGTTCAGGATTAGTTACACAGGTGGATATGCAGGTCAAGTTTGGGCCTCTCTGGTGTCAAAACTCTTAATGTAGTCATTACTTTTAATCAATGTAATTGTATACACTCTATAGGAATTTGACTAATTAACTAATTAACCAAGTTAATTATAAAACTTTTGATTATAAAACTGCTTGCTGTACTAAGGTGCGGATTCTTCACTAACTTCCGCCATCAGTGCCTCCTGTTAAGTTTTAACAGACCAGTGTCTTTCCCTGCTGTATCTCCAGGTGACTTCTTTGGAATAGGAAAACACTGTGTGAATGCCCTCTTGGATCTGAGGTTACCACGTTACAAGCACTCAGTGGCAAGTTCTCATATTCAGTTCACTTTAGAGTAATCCTTTTTGTACAAACAATACTCTTTAGAAGCTCTTTTTATAAATCAGAGGAGCAGCCATCTAGGGAGAACAAACATCTGTGCAGGTCATGGCTGTGCCCAGGCAACCCATGAAGATATGAAGACTAGGGTTAAAGATTCAGATCAGGCCATTCTGACTGTGTCCTAAATGTGTTTGAGGATGCTGAGTTTCTCATGGAAACAACTCAGCCCACACTACAAGAGATGACGTGGCTTCTTTAGAAAGGTACATCTGTAATAGAACTCCTGGAAACATAAAAAAAGGTATACCCTGTTTGGGCATTTAGATCTTAAGGAGGTATAGATTCTTATAGGGGAAAATGTTCAACCTATCTTCTGCTCTTAAGGTCTATTTTCACCTACAGAGATAATGATACCACAAATTCCAGTGGCTCTTGGTAGTTTCAAGGTGTGAATGGGTTACTTTATGGTTTGCTTCCCCATGGGCTAAAGACTCAGATGGCTTGGGTCTACTGGATAAATTTATGGACACTGAGGATTACCTGGTCTTGGTATTAGAAAGCTGGGAACACATTGGTGATTTATCACAGAAACATAGAACTGAGTTCCATATGCTCTCACTCATAAGGTGACCTTGAACAATTATAATGCTATAAGAAAGCGATTGGCAGTAGCAGAAAACTGTCAGGGAAAGGGGGGGTGGGACTGGCAGTTGAGGGAAACTGCTAGGGGAGGGGGGGCATACGTCATCAACAAGGGTACCTGCATGATCAATGTTTGTATACCTAACCCTGAATTGAACCCCACATCGTTACAATAAATAAATAAATTTTAAAAATAAAATAAAATTTTAAAAAGAAATAAAAAAGGAAGAAAAAAACAACAACAAGCTTTCAAAGCACATCAGAGGATAAGACCTAATGATGAGAGGGATCCTGGTAGTGGAGCATGGAGCTGATTCAATTTTAGAGAACTTCTTTAAGAGAAAAAAAAAAAATTTGAAATTCAAAATTGAGCATAGAGCACCAGTCTTATGAGTCTCAAGTCATTTTAGCTGCATCAAATGATCACCATTTTTCTGAGATAAATTAGCAGTATGTAGGGAAGTGGCACAAATCCCAATATATGTGTGTTTTACGGAGACAATTTAAAGCTAGATCTACTTATCCCTGGTTGATTATATTCTTCTTATTAAAAAAAAAATATATATATATGTATACGTGCATCACTTAATGGCTGGGATACATTCTGAGAAATGCATCACTAGGTGATTTCATTGTTGTGAAGTACCCACTGGAAAGGGTATTTACACAAACCTAGATGGTGTAGTCTAATTACACCCAGGCTAATGTTACTGTACTGAATACTGTAGGCAACTGTAACACACATGGTAAGTTTTCATATATCTTAACATATCTAAACAAAGAAGAGGTGGAGTAAACAAAGTGATATTAGAGATTTAAAAATGGTATACCTGTATAGGATACTTACCATGAATGGAGCTGAGAGTTGATCTGGGTGAGTCAGTGAGTGTGTGGTGAGTGAATGTGAAAGCCTAGGACATTGCCATACACTACTGTAGACTTTGTAAACACAATACGAGGTAGGACCCCAAAACACTCAGCATTATCTTTATAAAGGGTCGGCCTCTTGTAGTACAGGCTTCTTTGGCTAGGTATGTGTTCTAGGAACCCATCAGCATCAGTGTACCAACTGGCATTCTTGTGAGAGGCTGTGTTGCAGAAGAAATGTCTCGAGTTGTGGCAAACAGGTGACTGGTTCATCCACCATGGCAGCACACCTGCCCACACCATGATGAGTGTTCAGCAGTTTTGGATCCAAAATAGCATGACCCCCATGCTCCAACCTCCGTACTCACCCAATCTCACCCCAAGCAACTTTGTGTTTCATTTTCTTGCTGAAAAAGTCTTCAAAGGGAAACGTTTTGCTGATGTGGAAGAGGTGAAACAAAAAATGGCAGAAGCACTAAAAGGTATCAAAGTAAATGAGTTCAAAAACTGTTTTTTGCAGTGGGAAAAGCATCTCAATATACATATTGCACCAAACAGAGTACTTTGAAGGCGACTGAAGTTTAAACATGGTAGAAAAAATACACATTTTTTTCTAAATAAATTTTGGGGTTTTTTTTGTGTCCCCATTATATACTTAGCCTACATTAGCTGTATATAAAAATATATTCGATAATAAATTAACCATAGCTCACAACAACTTTTTTAACTTTATAAAGTTTAATTTTTTAAACTTTCTGACTCTTGTAATAACACTTAGTTTATAGCACAAACATATTGTTCAGCTATACAAAAATATTTTCTGTGTAAGCTTTTTCTGTTTAACAATTTGGGTTTTTTTTTTTAACTTTTTAAACTTTTTTGTTAAAAACTAAGACATAGACACAAACATTAGCCTAGACTTACAAAGGGTCAGATTCATCAACACCACTCTCTTCCACCTCCACATCCTGACCACAGGAAAGTCTTCAGAGCAATAACACCCATGGAGTTGCCATCTCCCGTGATAACAATGCCTTCATCTGGAACACCACCTGAAGAAAAAACCTGAGGCTGTTTTACAGTCAACTTTTTTTTTATAAACAGTAGAAGCATACTCAAATAAAAATAAAAGTATAGCAACTACATAAACCAGCAACATAGTTGTTTACCATTATTACCAAGAATTATGTCCTGTAAATAATTATGTATGCAATCCTTTCATAAAACTGGAAGCATAGTAGGGTTTTTTTACACCAGCATTACCACAAACATGTGAATTCATTGCATAAAGCATTGCACTATTACTTTACCATGGCTACAATGGCCTTAGGTGATAAGAATTTTTTAGCTTTATTTTCACATTCAGGAATCACCACTGTACGTGAAGTCTATCATTGACTAAAATGTGGTTATGCGGTATGTGACTATGTATAAGTATATCCTGCACTTATTACCCTGATAGTGTGTCCATAAGTATTTGTTTATTGATCTAAGCACCAGTTTTCAAACTTTAAACTTAGTTGCTGAAACATGAAATATGTTAGGATTGTTAAAACACTGTTTTCTCCATTGTTCTACAAAAAAAAGACACCTGGACATGCATGTTTATAGCCACACTATTTACAATAACAAAAACACAGAACCAGCCGGGCTCGGTGGCTCAGCCTGTAATCCCAAGCCTTTGGGAGGCTGAGGTGAGTGGATTGCCTGAGCCCGCG